>NW_027457837.1:637500-856829 GCF_050624435.1 Tenrec ecaudatus
CCCTTCTCCCAGAAGCCAATGCTCTAGGGAGGAAAGGCAGGCCAAGAGACAGGGAAGGGCTAGGGAAGAGGGAGCGATAGGAGAGCAATAGAAAAGACAGGTTACTCTCCCTCATTCCCAGTATAGCTCCTCAAAACTCAGGTAAAGCCTCTGATTCTGAGGCTAAGGCTTATAAAGGAGCAGACTGAACATTTAATCCCTCAAGCTGCCTGGAAAGTGTGGGAGCTGATTAAGATGGCAAGAGATGAAGAAGGAAGGAATCTACTGGTTACAGATGTGAAAGCACCTGTTAGTGAAGCCTTCTCAGTTTCTTATTGCCTTATCAATGTCATCAGTCCACTTAATGTACTCACTTTCCAAACGCCTATTAACCAATTGTACATACCTTGAGTTATTTCTAGGAGGCAATGTTAATATTCTCATTTCCAAGTTGAGGCCACAGAAGTTTGGACAATTTCTGGTTGTTGTTGTTGCTGGCAGGTGCTCATCAAGTTGGTTCCAACTATAGCAACCCCCGTGCATACTGGAAGGGAGCATGGCCCCGTCCTGTGTCCCCCTCTCTGGAGGGCACTTGCCTCAAATCTTTAAATTCAAAGCTTCATGTTTTGTCAAATGAAATCATTTCTTCAGTCAATCTCAGAAATCTTTATGTAAAAACGTTGGAAACGCCTTTCACTCAATGTCTAGGGAGGCTGAGTAAGGTGGGAGGGGCTCCAGGACAGATGGTGGGAATCACTCCTGCAGGTGGGTGGTAGGTTGGCGAGGCCAGTCTGACTTGCCTCCCTGCTGACTGACCTCAACCAGCAATGGGCAGCTGGACACATGGCATGAAGTGATCTCTGGTCTTCGTGGCGGTGGATGCCAGTAGACCGTCAGGTATGGGAGACCCATGAGAAAATAGGTTACTTTTCTCTTTCTCTCCAAGTTTCTCTGTGATCTCTTTATGCTGCCTGAGCCCGCATGCATACTGACAAAGGCAGACATGTGCACACACATGGCAAAGTAAATAGAGACGCCCACATTCACAGACGTATCCATCCACGTGCAAATAGGCACATATGTGCACATGCATGCCAAAGCAGACACAGACATCCATGAATGCACATGTATTCCTGCAAGCTGAGTTCCATGGGGAAAAAAAGATCAGATCTATCACTGTCAAGTCCACTCCAACTCAAAGCAACTGTAGAGCACAGAGAAGAACTGCCCCAATGGGTTTCCAAAGCTGTCATCTTGTCAGACACAGTCAGCCACCACTTTCTCCTGCAGAGCAGCTGGGGTTTTCCAACTGCCGGCCTTTCACTGAGCAGCCGAGCACTTGCTGGTTTTCATAGGAGTCTGGAAATCAGTTTCATTGCCTGCTAGTCACACCTCCTCTGTGAGTTAGCACAGACTGGTAAGCTTGGAAGGAGAAAAATCTTCCTTCCAGAGGTAGTTGAGTGGTTTTCCCCTGAGGAAATGGTTCAGAAGAAGATTTCCTTCAAGAAATCAGAACACTCTTGAAGAGAAATTTCCTGCCAAAACATTTGTTTGCTTGACAACGAGACAAGTGAAGCAGCCCCCTGACTTCCCCTTGGGTCCTCTTTCTCATCATGACTGCTCTGCTCAGCTACAAGGCTCCAGGTCCTAGGAGCAAGGATGCCCTTCTATTTGGAACCTCACAGGGCTCCACTGTGAGTCAGGGAAAGACCTGGAAACTTGAGCATCCTGAAATGGGGCCTGCATAGCAATATCATCTGTCATCAGGCTCATCGTTTCTCTCATTTTATGTAAGATCATTGAGCCCTTGGAGCCCTGAGAAGTTCTCTCAGCGGAAGCCATCCTCCTCCCATGAATCCAAGAGGGACTGCTTAAAGATTGTTGTCTTCTACTTACAGGAATTCCAGCAACCAATTACCATTGAGTCAACTCGGACTGATGTAGAGCCCAAGTGTGTTAGAGAAGTCTGGTCCCTAGAATTTTCCATGGCTGGGGTGGGTTTTTTTCCAGAGGCATATCACCAGGCCCTTCTTGGAAGGCACCTCTGGGTGATCTCAAACCTTTAACCCTTAGTTCACAGCCTAGCTCATGAACAACACCATCCAAGGACGGTACAGTTCCTTGCAAATGGTCACCTGCAGTAGATGAACCAAGGTCAAGTAACTGCCTGAGGAACATCAACCAAAGGAAAGCAGAGTGAACCCCAGGGTTCTTGGGAAGAGGGCCAGAGAGAGAAAAAGGAGAAAACTGCTTTCTTGGGACATCAGAAAGGAAAGGACTCCACTTAGTGGATGCCATAGAACAATCCCAAGCCAAGCATGGGTGAGAAACAGACCCCACCCAAACCCAGCGGGCTGGATTCTGTCGCCAAGTGTTGAACACCAGACATGTATATGACAGAGCCGCTAGTCGTCCGTAGAAAGAAACTGTTTGCCCATAGTCTGGTAGTTTTGCAGCATTTGAAAAACCAGGCTTCTGCTGCCTCTTCTGGCCTGAAATATAATTGCAGCCATAACTGCCCAGCATTTCAATGGGTAGAACTCCCTGGGGAGGGCTAACTACCCAAATCATTTGGGAGATCATTTTAGGATTGTCCAGGAGATCTTTGGCTGTGTCTATTATATGAACTATGTTGTCTTTTTTTTTTTAAAGAAACTTTTTATTGTAAGGTGGGTTAAGATTTACAGAGAAAGTCAGCTTTGCACATAACAATTTATACACGTTTTGTTATGTGACATAGATGACAATCTCCTGCAATGTAATATCACTCATGCCATTGAAACTCTGCTTCCTGTTTTCATTCACCCTTCTCCCCTAACCTTGCCTGCCTTTTGAATTTGGCCTTGGGCAAATACTGCCTATTTGCTTTTGAATGGTTGATGGTTCTGAGGAATGTGTGCTCCTCAGTGCTATGATTCATTTTGGTGTAGTTGTTCTTATCAGGTGCCATTGAGCCAGTTGCAACCCACATTGACCCTATGCCAAACAGAAAGAATCACTACCTAGCCCTGAATTATTCTCCTAATTGTTCCCAAGCTTGAGCCCCTTGTTTCAGTCACTGTCAATCCATCTCCTTAAGGGGCTTCCTCTCTTTCACTGTCCCTCTACTTCACCTGGCATGATGTCCTTCTCCAGGGACTAGTCTCTCTTAATAACATGACCAAAGTATGTGAGAGGAAGTCATACCATCCTTGCCTTTAAGGAGCCCTCTGACCATACTTCTTCTAAGACAGGTCAGTTTGTTCCCTAGGCAGTCCATGTTACTTTCAATATTCTTCACCAGCACCACAATTCAAACATATCAATTCTTCTTCAGCTTTCCTTATTCAGTGTCTAACTTTCACATACTTATGAGGCAATTTAAATTACTATGGCTTAGGTAAGGTGCACCTTAGTCCTCAAAGTAACATCCTTGCTTTTTAGCACTCTACAGACGTATTGTGCACCAAATGTATCCATATGCAATGCGTCATTTGATCTCATGATTGCAGCTTCCAAGAGCATTGATTATAGACCTCATCAAGACAAAAATCCGTGACAACTTCAACAAATAACAACAAATAAAAAAACAACAAACTTCTCTATTTATCATGGTACCTATTAATCAAGTTGTGAGGATGTGTGTCTTCTTGACATTGAGTTGTAATCCATACTGAGGGCTGCAACCTTTGATTCTCATAAGGTTCACTTTATAAACCTGCTATTTTTCAGGGGGTGGAATTCAGTTCCAGACCTGAAGGGTGAAGAAGGACCATAGTAGTGGGGATCTCACTAGTCTATCTAACCAATAAACCTCATCTTTTATCATTATTATTATTACTATTGGTAGTAGTAGTATGACTTTCAGTTTTCTGACACATTACTCCCCACTCTATCTAGGATCATGTACCATGATCCCTTTCAGAGCAGCTGTTTGTGATAGGCAGGCACCATTTAGTTCTTCTGACCTTAGCATCATAGAGGCTGAGGTACGCATAGTCCATTACAGATTTGGACTAATTGTTGCCAGGCATCTTGATTTTATTCACTGTTATTTGCTCCAGACAGGGTGCCATAGTTTATTGTGCCAGCCTGGCCGATAAACACAAGTAGGATTAATCGAAGGGCAGAGGGATAAATGGCTTCGTGAGCCTTGCCTTGCTTGTTCTGTGCCTCAATTTAAAGGGGTACACTACCTGTGGGATGCCTAGCTTGTGGACTGTGTCGCTGTAAGTTGAGGTCCATTTAATCCCACAGGATTGGTATGTTCGTCTCTGGAGTTGGGGACCGAGAGTTGGTGACAGTTGTTGACTTGTCATGCTGTTTGCTGCCTGGGTATATATAGCCAAGCTCTCTCTACAGAAAGGGACTGGCAACTGGTGGCTCTCAAGCCTTAAAGGACTGCTAGTGTCTCACTGTTTTATAATTTCACTGTTAGTTTCTTGTGTTATCTTATCTGTACATAATTTAGTGGTTTATTTCTTGTATTGTATATCTAGCTTTATAAATATATTTATATATAATTACTAGCAATATGGTTTTGTCTCTCTAGAGAACCCTGTCCAACACATAGGGTGAGACCAAGAAGCGACTTTTAGTTTGCTACTCACTAGCTTTTGAAGACCCCAGTCACTTCCCTGATGGATATAGAACATTGTCTTTGTGAGCTAGTTTGTACCAATTGATCTTGAGGTCTCTCAGAGCTATGTTCCTGATCCCCCATATTTAGGACACGCTCCCTCAAGGGGTTTCGTTATACCTAAGACATTTTCATAACTATGCCTCCTGGATGCACTATTATATTCATGGACATATTTGTAGTATATGCTAATATGTATATAGAACTATTCTCTGGCAAACCTATATTTATTCATGGGGTTAGTCCCATTCTCCTTCCCACAACTGCTCAGATTTTGTGGTTTTTCTATGTATCTATTTATCTCTCTAACTATCCTTGTATGTTATTGTTATTATTGGAGTATTTATCTCTGTTGCCTTTAATGCTTGTAGTCTACTGAGAAAGGATAGTGTTTTGATGTTCCAAATGTTTCCTCATTTTCTGGGTTACATGACACAAACCAATAGAAGAAGAGAAAATAAAAAAATTAACCCAAGTAATAACACCAACAATAAAACCAATTTAGTCTTTTGGTTAAGAATTAGTCAGACTTTCCCACTCCTAGGCTAACCCTTGAAAGAAAAAGAATGAGATAAAAGACCATAGGGAGGAAGAAAGGAGAGTGGGAGGCAAGGGAATAAAGAAAGAAGGTGGCAGGGATGTGTGAACAATTAATGTGGACCTTCTTTGATGTGTATTAAAATAATATTGACTTGTTTTTTCAATACTCACCAAAAATATTTTATATCAATCAAGAAAACCTCACTACTCTGGAATCAATTCTGACATATAGCAACCCTTTGGACAGAGTATAGAACTGCCCCTGTGGGTTTCCAAGGCTGTAAATCTTTACAGGAGTAGAAAATCTCATCTTTCTCTTGTGGAGTGTGGGGGGAGGGGGGAGTTTCGAACTTCTGATCTTGCAGTTTGAAGTCCAACTCATAATCTACTTCACCAACAGGGCTCCTCCTTTCATCATTAATCTAGACTGTTTGACCTTCTTGGCTTACTGGGTTTTATTTTCTCGCTTTGGAAGACATGGTACCAAAATACACACCATTTCCTAGCCCCCCAAAAAATCAAGAGTAAGCAAAAGCAAAACAGGAAAAACTAGCAACCCAATCCAAACCAACTAAATTTTAGCTATATAGATAAAGGATACTAGTAGCCAACCTCTGTGTTGGGGGCAATAGGGATGGATGGGGACTGTGGTTAACAGGCATGTGTCAGCTCATCCACAGGGGACATTCAAATTCTAGCTCCAGACTGTTGTTGCCTTGGGGAAGTGCAAGGATTTTAAGGCCTGATTTTCTGTTTGTAACTGAGATGCTGAGAATATAAAATTCGATGTGAAATCGTCAACTTTTCAAATATTGGATCACATTAGTTAAAACCACTTTTCTGGCTGCTCATCATCATACTAGCACATCATTAGGCTAAAATCATATCAAAAACATCTGGTTTGTCCCCTGTGCCCTTTAAGGACAACTGAAACATAAGGATGGGAATGTGACATTCATTCTTCCTCTAGACCCTCACCCATTGCCTCCATCGGCTGGCGTTCATAGAAGAGGCAGACAGTTTTGTTCAACTTCAGCATAATCAGAGTCCTGAGAGTTAAACACAATACATATATAATTTCATACTAGTCGTTTTAATATTAGCCCAAACAAAACCAACAAAAACCCAACCCGTTGCTGTTATGTTGGTTCTGGCTCCCGAGGACTCCCTGGGTGCCAGGGAGAAACTACACATCACAGGATTCTCAAGCCTGTGGGCTTCTAGAAGCAGGCCATTAGTAATTTCTTCTGAGGGGTGCAACTGCCCACCTCTTGATACGTTGAGTCCTTAACCATTTGTGCCACCCAGGGTCTCCCAGTCTTCGTATGTGACCCCCAAATTCCTTGACAGGCTACCTATAGGAAGGTAGAGTCTATGCCCTTTCCCCTTAAATTGGGATGTTTCATGACCTCTGTAACCAATAGATTATGGAGAAGATGACACTGTGACATCTAGTTTGGGCAACCCCTTCCCTCCCCCAAAGTGCTTCACAGCTTCTGAAAAATCCCTTCAAAGATTTCTTCTTGAGTGCTCACCCTCAGAATGTCCAGCCACCACGTGCTACCACTCAGGACACTTCTCAGCTCCCGGACACTATGCTGAAAGGAGCCTGAGCCACCTGGAAAGGCCACGTGGAGACACTCCAACCAACAACCCAGCTAAGCACCCAGCTAACGGCCAGCTTCTGCTGCCAGCCCTCTGAGTGCACGTGTAGGCACTGGAGTCACCAGAGGCCCCTGCCCCAGCTCCCATGTGACTTCCAACTCATGGGAGACTCCAAGCACGACCCAGTGGCCTCCCAGCAACCACATGATGATGGTCCTTGTTTGAAGCCACTGCGTTTGGGGAGGGGGCGTTTCTTGCCCAGCCACAGGGATGAGAACCTGCATCTCAACAACATGCAGGTGGGTGAGGGGGCCAACTCTTGAGCCAGGCAGCCTCCCTTCTAGTCAACTCCTGGGGATTATTGTTCTTGCCACTGCTGCCCCAATTCCCCAGGAGCTAGAGGATGGCAGGCAGCAGACCTCAGGTGGCCAGGAGGCAGGAACCTCTGTGGGAAGCAGTTACAATGGGAGACATAACCTTAAAGGCAGGAGCCTTACTTTACCTTTGCCTCCTGGAGATTTGGGGTGCAGAACACCTGTCAAATCCCATCTTCTGTCCAACCCTGATCATATGTCTGTCTTATGTTTGCACACAGGACGCAGACTTGTGAACACCCAAAGAACAGGGTCTGGTGCCAATAAACCAGTGCCACAAGGAACTGATGTTTCTCCAGCAATGGGGAGGGGTGGGATGAGAGGAAGAAAGGAGTACAAATCACTGGATCAAACAAGGTGGGGAAAGGGAGAGAGTGAAGGAGGGAGACTGGGAGGCCGAAGGGAAAAGGCAGGGAAGGAAAGGAGAAAGGTGGGGGTGGGGAGAGGGGAGCGAAGAAGAAAGGGAGGAGTGCGGGAGGGAAGATGGAAGGTGAAGGCAGGCAGGAAGACGTGAGCAAAGGGAGGAAGGAAGAAAAGATAAAGAGAAGGGCAAGAAGAAGAAAGGAAGGTAGGGAAGAAAGGAAGAAAACGAGAAACCTAATGTCAATGGCACCCTCTATGTTTTTATTTCCTGTTTTTCTGAGGTAGCCTCTTCAGCAGAAGCAAATGGGCTGAATCGCCTCAAACTCCACCTAGGTAGAAAGCACGGGTTTCATTTTGCCAGGGCCTGTGAAAATGTTTGAACTGAGCAGCATTAACAAGGAGACAGAGATTACCCCACGTGGCTGTTACACTCTGATGATGCCAAGGCAACGGGAATGGGGGCTCATTATTTCACCAGGTGACAAAAAAATAGTATTTTGACATTTCACCCTGAACGTGGGGAAGGGGGGTGTGGGGGAGGAAGCAGGGGCCCTTTGTGGAGTCTCCTCTTGCCATTGTGATGCCCCTTGGCCTGCCAACAACCTGAGGTCCTGCACGCTGCCAGTGAGGGGCTTGGCTGCAGGCCCTAGCCCAGCATTTCTTATCAGATTTACTGTGACGAGTGATGGGAGAAAAGCAAGATGCTGTTAACAGCGCATCCGTTCAGACCCTGCTATTTAGAAATTTGGATTTATATTTTGTCAGAGAGTAGTAGCACTGATGTTAATCTTTGCACTACCCTTGGAAAAAAATTATTCATAATCTTAAAACAATAATCCATAGCATTTATGGAGCTCTGAGAAACAAGGGATGGTCAGAAGCATTTTTAGACAGATGTCTCATTTCATCTTCAAAGCAACCCAGTGAGGAATAAGAAAAGTTGGCTTATGACATCCCTTTTGGAAAGTGAGTCTTTGTAAGCACAGAGAGGTCCAGGTTTGCCCAAGGTCACATAGTCAATAAGTTAGAGAGCCTGGATTTGAACCTGAGCGGTCTGCTGCCAGAGGTAATTTTTTTGCTCGTGTTTATTAAGGCAACTTGCAGCTCTGGCAAGGATTCAGATAGAATTGAGGATCATTTTTTTTAACAATTTATTAGGGGCTCATACAACTCTTATCACAATCCATACATATTCATACATCAATTGTATAAAGCACATCCATACATTCCCTGCCCCAATCATTCTCAAAGCATTTGCTCTCCACTTAAGCCCTTTGCATCAGGTCCTCATTTTTTCCCCCTCCCTCCCCTTCCCCCCTCCCTCATGTGCCCTTGGTAATTTATACATCGTTATTTTGTCATATCTTGCCCTATCTGGAGTCTCCCTTCCCCGGTTCTCTGCTGTCCCTATCCCAGGGAAGAGTTCACATGTGGATCCTTGTAATCAGTTCCCCCTTTCCAACCCACTCACCCTCCACTCTCCCAGCATCGCCCCTCACACCCTTGGTCCTGAAGGTATCATCCACCCTGGATTCCCTGTGCCTCCAGCCCTCATATGTACCAGTGTACAGCCTCTACCCTATCCAGCCCTAACAGTGCTTCTCTCTATCCTTGTGGAGCCCTGGTGATGGGCTGGGCTGCTAAGTAGTAGGTTAAACAGGCTTTCCCCTCCTGTGAAAAGTTACACTCTCGGGAAACTCACGGGTGCCAGTTCTACCCTGTCCTCCAGGGTAGCTCTGAATCAAGGTCATCTCAATGGCAGTGAGTTTGGCTTTTTAATGTCTCTCCCTGTTGTTGTTGTTTTTGTTGTTGTTGTTGTTGTTGTTGTTAGTTTGCCATCCAGTTGGTTCTGGTCCATGGCAAACCTATTCACAGCAGAATGTAACATTAACAGCTCCTCCTCCATCCACCCAAGTGTTCCTATGCTCAGTCCTCTTGTTGTAGTCACTGTGTCAATCCAGCTCTTCAAGGACCTTCAAACTTTTTTCACAGCCCTTCCATTTTTCTAAGCATGATGCCTCTCCAGGGACTGGTCTCCACTGACAACATGTCCAAAGTCTCACCATCCTTACTTCTAATGGGAATTCTGGCCGTACTTCCAGGACAGATTTTGTTTGTTCTTTTGGCAGTCCATGGTACTGTCAATATTCTTTGCCAGTACCATGGTTCAAATTCATACAGTTTACCTGGGTCTTCTTCACTCAATGGCAAGCTTTTCACATGCAGATGAGGCAAATGAAAATACCATGGTTTGGATCAGGTGTACTTCCTGCTTAAAGTAACATCCTAACTTTTCAACATTCTAAAGAGCTCTTATGCAGCAGATCTACCCAGAGCAATGTATCTTTTCATCTCTTGACTGCTGCTTCCAGGAGCATTGCTTGTGGATCCAGACAAGACAAAATCCTTGACAACTTCAAGTTTTTCTCGATTTATCATCATGTTACCTATTGGTTCAGTTGTGAGGACTTTGGTTTTCTTTTTGTTGAGTTGTATCCCACATTGAAGGCTGCAATCCTTGATCTTCACCAGCAAGTGCTTCAAGTCCTCCATCCTTGTCAGCAAGCCAAACTGTGTTGTCTGCATATAGCAGGTTGTTAATAATATTTCCTCCAAATCTGATTCTGTGTTCTTCTTCATATAATTTGGTTTCTCTGATTATTTGCTCACCATACAGATTGAAAAAGTATAATAAGTGGGTGCAACCTGGATGCACACCTTTCTTGATTCTTAAACCATGCAATCTACCCTTGTTCTATTTTTGCTACTGCTTCTTAATCCATGTACAAGTTTCACATAAGCAAGACAAAGTGTTCTGGAATTCCCTTCTCTAAACTATCCATGTTTTGTTATGATCCACACAGTCAGATACCTTGGGTGTTAATAAAACTTAAGTAAACATCTTTTGGGTATTCACTGCTTTCAGGCAAGATCCATCTGATATCTGATATCCTTTGTTCCACATCCTCTTCTGAATCTGGCTTAAATCTCTGGGAAACCAAACTCACTGCCTTGTAGTTGATGACAACTCATCCTGACCCTATAGTATAGAGTAGAACTAACTGCCCCTGTGAGTTTCTGAGACTGTAACTCATTATGGGAGTAGAAAACCTTGCCTTTCACCCACGGAGTGACTGGTGGTTTTGAACTGCTGACCTTGGGGTTTGCAATCCAACCTGTAACCACTGTGCCACGATGGCTCTTGAATGCTGAATATGGTAACTTTCTGTCAATGAATTAATGCAACTGTTGTTGTATTAGCTTCAGTACAATTTGACTCACATGTGATGTCAATGATAGGGTTACATAATTTGACCATTCCGTTGGTCTCCCTTCTTTGGTATGTTTACACATATGGATCTCTTCCAGTCCGTTAGCCAAGTAGCTGTATTCCAAATTTCCTGACATAGATGAGTGAGTCCTGCCAGTGCTTTATCAGCTTGTGGAAACATTTCAATAGATATTCCAGAAATTCCTGGCTTCTTGTTTTGGGTTAGTGCTTTCCATGCATCTTGGATTTCTTCTTTCCTGACCATTGATTCTTGCTCATATGTTACCTCCTGAAATGGTTGAATGTTGGTCTATTCTTTTTGATACAGTGACTCCATATTGTTTCCATCTTCCTCAGATGTTTCCTTCATCATTCAATATTTTGCCCATAGAATTTTTTAATATTGCACCTCGAGACTTGACATTTTTCTTCAGTTCTTTCAGTTTAAGATATGCTGAATATGATCTGTTTTGGTTTTCTAACTCTAGGCCTTTGCACATTTTGTGATAATATTTTACTTTGTATTCTCGAGTTGTCCTTTGAAATTTTCTTTTTAGCTCTTTACTTCATCATTTCTTCCATTTGCCTTAGCTACTCTCTGATTAAGAGTAAGTTTCTCAGTCTCTTCTGACAAGCACTTGTATCTTTTCTTTATTTCCTTTTTTTTAAAAATGACACTGTGCTTTATTCAGAGATGTTCTCAAAATTTGGTGGGTTATTATCAAGGTTGTATATTGACTCTCGTGTACTTGTTTGCATTTTCTTGAACTTCAACTTGAGCTCACATATGAACAATTGCTGATCTGTTCCACAATCAGCCCCTGGACTGGTTTCAGTTGCTGATATTGAGTTTCTTTTATTGTCTCTTCCCACAGGTGTAGTCAATTTGATTTCTGTGTATTCCATCTGGAGAAGTCCACATTTATGGTCACCTTTTTTGTTGTTGATCATATGTTTGAAGAAATCATTAATCATGCAAAATTCTAACATACAATCAAAATAAATTGGTAATTATTGGTGATTGGAGTGCAAATGTAGGAACCAAAGAGGAAAGAGCAGAATTTGGAAAATATAGTATATGCTATCAGCAATTTATTGGTCTTGCAAACTCTGTCATGCGATCTCCAGCTTGGTTTCTATCACCAAGACCATATTTTTCAACTACTGATCCTTCCTCTTTGTTTTCAACTTTTGCATTCCAATAGCATTTTGATAGCAAGTCTGACAAATTTGGGACTGAATATGGTGGTAGAATTATTCAATTTCTGCGTAACCAGCTTTGGGTGGTTGGTGCATAAATTTGAACAATAGTTGTATTGATTGGTTCTCCTTGAAGGGGGCTACATAGCATCCTATCAAAGATAGCATTGTACATTAAAATAGATCTTAAAATGTCCTTTTGATGATGAATGCAATGTTGTTTCTCTTGATTGTGTCATTTCCAGCAGAGTAAACCATAAGATTTTCTGTTTCAAAATGGTCAATATCAGTCCATTTCAGCTAACTAATGCTTACAATATCAATCTTTATGTATTCCATTTCATTTTTAATGACTTCCAATGTCCCTAGATTCATATTTCATACACACCAAGTTTCAATTATTAATGACGATTTGAACTATTTCTCCTCATTTTGAGTTGTGCCCCATCAGCAAATGAAGGTCCTGATGGCTATACTCGATTTGCATCATTATGGTCGACTTGCCTATGAAAAGTCAGCTCTTCCTCTTCCTCTGCCGTATTTTGAGTACTTTCCAAGTTGAAGAGCTCATCTTCTGGCACACGTTCTGACAATGTTCTTCTGTTGTTCATGGGGGGGTCTAGTAACTGACAGTGTTGCTGCTATCCATAGGGTTTTCAATGGCTCATTCTTCCTATGCGGGCAGCCAATTCCTTCTTCATTGTCTGTTCTTTGTCTGGAAGTTCTTTGGGTGACCCTGCTGGTATATGAAATGCCAATCACTTAGCTCCCAGTATCACACAAAACAAAAGTCACCACAGTACCACAAAATGCCAGACAAGTGATGGACCTCTATTCTTAGTGAGGCGTGGCCTGGTGGGAGGAGTGTGCCCTTAGGTGGTTCTGATCCACTTACTGGAACAAATACTGTTAGTGCTTATTTCGTAAATGTGAAATGCATAAAAGAGACCCCCCAAAATATCCTCCAATTCAGACTTTCTGCCTTTTAAAAGAGGATAACCCACTCTGATTCAAAGTAATTGAGGTGTTTTGTTTTCCCCTCCCTCTGAGGCTACAGAGATTAGACTAATCACAGCTGAGGTGGAGCGACTGAAATGACTTAAAGCACCAGCTAGACTGGCTGTCAGAAGCAGCTACAGTCAACAGCTACAGACTGACAGAGCTGCTCAGCCAAGAGCTGAGGGTTCTCAACTCCCACTTCTACTGATGGGCACAGCCAGTGGCCTCTGGGAGTTGACTGGAACCCAGCAGCCAGCTGTGAGGAGCAAGCTAATTCATCTCAGCCTGGTCCAGGTCATCAAGTCACTGAAGGAGTATCGGGAAAGAGGGAAGAAATTTGGGGTCCCACATTTGGCCACAGACAAAAGTTGTTCTGTGTTTAGACAGTAGTTCTGGGCCTGAGTTTGGGGCAGGTGTGATGAAGGAAAGTGGGCTCCCTCCCTGCATCTGGGAACAGATGGTGGGGCTGCCCTGGAAACAGCAGGCCAGTCAGCTGGAGCAAAAAAGGCTTGGACTCTAAAGCCCTGGTAGGGCAGACTGAAGCTACCTCGACTGTTTTTTTCTTAACCCAATGGCTCCCGCTACCCTCACCACCCCCAACTAGGTAAAAGGGAAGAAAGATGCATTTTCTTTACAGAGGCAACTTTCTAGAAAGGAGAACAGCCCACCAGCTGTGAAAGGTCCCCTTAAACCATTTTACTTTGAGCAGGAGAAAGAAATGTTGAGATTCCCAGAGCCACGTGGAATTGTGGATCCTCTAGTGTAGGTTCCAGTGATGCCAGATCGATTTTTCTAGAGAAAGTCAAAATTCCTGTTTTCTTAAAAACCTCCTGATTTTTTCAAAGCGATTCAATAACATTGGATAGAAGCCAGGTAGGCCAAAGAGCCCTGGTGGCACAGTGGGTTATGTGTTGGGCAGCTAACTAGAAGGTCAGTAGTTTGAAACCACCAGTCACACTGGTGGAGCGGGGGGTGGGGGATAGTGTGGGGGGCAGTGCAGAGATGAGACTTTCTAGTCCATATAGAATTTCAGCCTTGGAAACCCACAGCTGCAGTTCTGCTCGGTCTTACAGGGTCACGGTGAGTTGGAATCTTCTAGATGGCAGTGAATAAGCAGGCCAACCAGAGTCCACACAGGTCCTCATTTGGCTATGGGAGTCCCCAGTCTGTGACCCTCACAGAATCGACCTTTGTGTATTGATGTTAAAAGTGAGATCCAGAGAGGGGAGCGCCTGTCCCCTTGAGGAGCAACGAGTTGAATTTCCAGTCTCCAATCTGTAGCAGACACTCCCGGTGCTCCTTCTCTTCACTCCCAAATTCCTGATTCCGTGTACTCGCCTCAGTCACCGAGGGCCAGCTCTGAAGGTCCCTTTGCTGGTGCTGGCTGAATGTGCTGAGGAACATATGCCCCTCGGAACAGCCCTGACCAGGCCCCTCACTCCTTGGATGGCAAAACTCTGAGAGGCGTGTGCTACACCCAACCCCTGGAGACTTCCTAAGTGATTAAGCAGCAGGTTCCCAGGTTTGTAATTGGATTCACAATCTATTTGTTATCGGTGGCCTTCCCTCCACTGGCTCACAACCCCACATCATTACCTGCATGCTCAGAGTTTCCTAAATAAGCTCATTGCCTTTAAGTCTTTGGCCAGGGTCTGCTTCAGTGAGAACCCAAAGTAAGCCCTGGTCTGAATCATTATGTGTCCTTCCTGGCATCTAGTTGATGCCGACTCATGGCAACACTATAGGATAGGGTACACCAAACACCAACCTCCCGTTGCTCTTCATCTGCCTCCACCTTGTTCAGCTTTAATTGTCCGTGGAAGCGTTTGACACCCATCTAATGCTTCGGAACCCAGAAAGTAGGAAAGGTAAAACTGGGATTCAAATGAAACAGCCTTAAGCAGGACCATAGCCAAGATGTGCCCAGGGCTCCTCGCAGCATTTGTCGGGGCTCATACAACTCTTGTCACAATCCATATATACATCAATTGTGTAAAACACATTTGTACATTCATTGCCCTCATTATTCTCAAAACATTTGCTCTCCACTTAAGCCCCTGGCATCAAGTCCTCATTTTTCCCCTCCCTTCCCGCTCCCCCATCCCTCAAGAAACCTTGATAATTTGTGAGTGGTGATACTGAGAGAGTTTTGGGAGGGTGGATTGGGAAGAGGGAACTGATTACAAGTATCTACATGTGACCTCCTCCCTGGGGGATGGACAACAGAAAAGTGGGTGAAGGGAGACTTCGGAGCGGTCAAGATCCTGCCTTTTCAATTCCTCCATAGGGAGGCATGGTTGACGGTCATGGTCAACCCCAATGGCTGGATTGAATTCACCTGGCCCAGATTGGCCAATCCAGGTGTAATGCCCACCCAGGTGTACCACCCCTTCCTGGCCGGAAGTTTGAACCTGAGCATATGTAATGGATGGCCTAGTCCCTATGCTAAACCACCTAATAGTATTTGCAAGATGCCAAACACCGTTCTAAGCTTTTTGTGTATAATAATTCAATTATTCCACTTAACAAGCCTATGTGTGGACTCTATTCTGGCCTCATTTTACAGATGAAAAAACAGTGGCACAGGATGATAAAGTCATGAGCCTAGGACCACACAGTGAGGAAGTGGGAAGGAGAGATTTGGACCCAGGCTGCAGAGCCCATGTCTTGGGTGCCTACAGCTGCCATGTAGGACAC
This sequence comes from Tenrec ecaudatus, assembly GCF_050624435.1. Taxonomy (NCBI): domain Eukaryota; kingdom Metazoa; phylum Chordata; class Mammalia; order Afrosoricida; family Tenrecidae; genus Tenrec; species Tenrec ecaudatus. The sequence goes on from NW_027457837.1 coordinate 653,147, forward strand.
AGAAAAGCATGGAGCAGACTCGGCGTAAGACATTAGGGAGTTGGGAGGACTGTAGCATGAATGTATGTGCTATGACTTCATGAGAGTAGCTGCTACTCAGATCCAGAAGAGAATGCAAGACTTTTGCAAAAATTATTTTTTGCAAGAGAGGGTGGAAAACTGCATCTTGTGCGAAATCCCCCCAACCTGCACATGTGCATAGCTATTTCAGAAGGTTCCAAACAATGTGTGCTGTGCGGCAAACCAAATTGAGCTCAGGGGGAGCTGGTCTGTGGGTTATGTCAGCCAGAAAGTGAGCAGTTTGAACTCACCAGCCACCACTCCAAGGGAGAAAGAGGAGGCTTTCTGTTCCCATTGACTTACAGTCTTCGAAGTGGCAGGGAGCATTTCCATGCGTCCTATGATTAGGATCTCGGAGGGTGAGGGTTGAGTTGGTTGAGACCTGTCTTCAGGGCATTTCCCAGAAGGGCTTCCTGCAGTGGCTCTGCCTTCAGGAATGTCTGATGACCTTGAGGGCAGCAAAGTCCTAAACACACTCAGGCAGTGGTTCTCAACCTTCCTAATACAGGTCCTCTTGTTGTGGTGATGCCCACCTCCCCCAACCATTAAATGATTTTCTTGCTACTTCATCACTGTAATTTTGCTACAGTTATGAATTGGGTGAGCCCTGTGAAAGGGTCATATGACTCCCAAAGGGGTTGCAACCCACAGGTTGTGAACCACTGCACTAAGGGTTCCCCTCCCAGGCAGCCCTACCAGTGTCTGGTGTGCATAGTTCTGTGAGGTGAGAGAAATGGACTTAGTGTCTGCTTCTGGTGACAGTTGATGTGGGTGGGCTTTCTCCCTATGCCAAATCCCTCTCGAGCCATTTGTCACCACAACAGAGGGAGCCATGCACAAAAAAGCAAGAAGAGGATGCAGCACAGCAGGACAGCAAGCAGAACAAAGATTGAATAAGCACAATTCACTTCAATCATGAATCGGGTGCCCTTGAGATGTGAGGAAGACCCCAGTCTAGTGACATTAGATCAGGTTTAGGGATTGAGTGAAGGGACCCCTCTTAGCTCCCCTCAGCCCCTAATTTGCTTTCCCATTGACCCTGACCCTTGCATCGTGATTGGTCCTTATTCCAGCATGATGGTTGGTTTCATAACCACGGCATATGGGAATGTGTTAGTCGATAGGTTGTGCAGGCACAGCCTCTGGAATGGGTAAGTGAGGAGGCGATTTGGGCTCGCTCATGCAGACCTCTAGTTGTCCTTGACATGACTGGTAGAAGGGATCATGTGAAGTGATTTGAGATCGGCGTTGAGATCTGATAGGTCATGCAGACTTCTAGCTGATCCTGGCAGTACCCTATTTTAAGGAAACAGAATGTTTGGCGTTTAAGTCGTATTTGAGCTTAAATTTTGAGCAATAGGCTGTGGCTCACAGTGAGAGTCTATGTGGAGACCCTACATCCATTTTGAGGGGCCACAGATTCAGCCGCTATTGAGTTCTTTCCTACTGCTGACTGGCAGTGGAAAGCTTGTCCCTCAGGCAGTGTGCTTGGGTCCACTCCCCGGGCCAGACTCAACAATATATGGTAGTGTGCACATCCCAATGAAGGTCCCGCTCATGCTCTCACAGGCCCTCCTGAAACTCCATGAATTGATCTGTCTTCAGTCACAATTTTTGTGACAAAGTTGTGTGTTTTCTATGTCTTATTTAAGTTTTCAGGAGCCCAGGTGGTAATGCTGGATAGTGTTGGACTATGAAGAGCAAGGTTGCTGGTTCAAAGCCACTAGTCATTCCACAGGAGAAAGATGAGGTTATTGCTTCCTGTAAAGGTAGCAACTTCAGGATCCCTACACAGAGTCACTATGAGTCAGAGTCAGCAGGACAGAATGGGTGTCATTTTATTTAAGTCACTATGGCTGTGGGCCCTTCCGACACCATTGTGGCCTCATGCGGATGCTCTCCTCCATCCAGAACAGCAGTTTGTGCCTTTTTCTTGTGTAAAACTTAGCAATGGAATTCCTAATAAAATATAGTTGAATTGGCAGTCATTTTCCCCTAAAAACAAAGTAAATACATAAATAGAAACGAGACTATGGTGCTAATAACCAGTTGGAGAGTTGAGAGAGCTGAACTCTTAATCCTGATAGAAACCCATTGTGACTGAGCACCTGCTCAAGGTCATCCACAGCCTATGAGGTTGAGCCTATGTGTTGGCGGGTAATTGTGTACATAAAGTTAACAATTTATCTTTCTAAAGATTCTGTCTAAGACTTACTTTAAATAATAAGTTTTCCCCTGGGCTAGGTAAAGTTCAGGGAGTTTAACCCCCTAGCATCCACCCCCTCTCAGCATTCATCATGTTAGGCCAGAGGAGGCAAGTCACACCCACTACCCAGGGAGCACTGCTTCCAAAAGCACATTGCCTGTGCCGGGGCAGAGGGGAGGTACCCGTACCAGAAATGCTGACAGAGTGGAACCAGAGAGCTCAGGCCCTAGCTTCCCGAGGGAGCAGCTGTGATGATTCACTTCTGGATGAATATGTTTAAGCAAAGGCCAAGGGCATGACTTGGGCAGCATGAAAAGCAGATGTGCAGAGGTTGTTCACTGCATTCCAGAAGTTCACACACTCTCCGGAGGCTCCTTTGCTCAATGGCAGGAAGTCATTGGTGGCTTCCACCTTCAATCCCAAAAGGTCACTGCCGTCCAGTGGATTCCAACCACAGTGACCCTATATGGAGTTTTCAAGACTGTAAATCTTAATGGGAGCCAGCAGTCTCATTGTCCCCCTTGGGACAGGGAGCTAGCAGCCCGTTTTGCCACCAGGGCTCCTTCCTCTCTAATTCTGCATCCAGTCCCTCCGAATATCCTGCCCTGCCCTTGTCTAGGCTTCTTAAATGTGTTCCACGCTGCTTATGTTAGTCTGGGTGCATTCGAGAAACAAATCCACAGAAACACGTATGTATAAGAGAGTTGCTTGTAAAGGGTGATTGCACATCACGAAAACATGCTCGCATGTGCTTATGCACCCGCTTTGTCTTCAGCGATCATGTCGGGGTAGTCTGGTGTGCTTTTTCCATGTGAGCTTTGTTGTTTCTTAGCTAGATGGTCCCCTGTTTATCTTCCAGTCTTTAAGACCCCAGACGCTATATCCTTTGATAGCGGGGCACCATGGTGCTTAACTACTACACCACCAGGGTTCATTAGCATGTGACTTATCTCCTGTCATTCACACTAGATGCTCAAAATAGCAGGAGAACAGGTTTCTCCTTTGTGGCCACACCAGGTACTGACAGAACCAAGAACAGAGACACAGTTATATATCTTGACTATCATTTGCATATTATATGCCAGGAATCCCTAGAAAGTGTCTTGGAATTGTTCTACTCTGGTTCAAATTTCACACACCCTCCCAGTTTCCATACTGACTCTGCCAAACCCCTACTAACTGATTTGCACCTCCTATCAACTTGGAGAAAACACCCTATGCCAGATATAGAAGTGGACATACTTGGTACCCAGAAAACCTGTTCAGTGTTTTGAGGGCGGCTCAGCAAACAAAATGGGCACAGTGATTAAGCATTCAGCTGCTAACACAATGGTCAACTCTGTAGTGGTTCTGCAAGAGAAGGATATGGTAGTTGACCCCCCAAAAGAGTTACAAACTTGGAAACCCTACGGGTATTTGTATAGGGTCGCTATGTGTTCCAATTGAGATGATTGCCATAGGTTGGGTTTGGTTTAACCCGTCTTACTGATTATATACATACTCCTTCTTTACACGCGATCAGTTACTTTAGAGGAAAAAGACATACCTGTCCCAGAACAATCCAAGGACTGGTAAAGGCAACACCCACAAAGACACTCCCTCTGCCTGCCTAACTCTAAAATGCTGCCCATAAAACACTCTGCCTGGTAATATGTGGGCCGCACACTGGGGAGGTGCAGCAAATGTGTGTTGAATGTATGAGGCCATTTCATAGTTTGGTTGCACGATCAGGGTGTCTGTCATAAAGCCCATCTCTTTGACTCCACCTCTCAGCAGAGATGAACACAAGCTTCCCGTTTTTTTCTCGGCAATGTCCTTGTCAAATAAAAGTTCCTTGTAGATCAGTAACTTGCCACAGAGCAAAAGATATGGGAAGAGGCTCATCTTTCTCCTGGATATGAAATAGAATGGCAAGCCCTTCCCTTCAACACACACACACACACACACACACACACACATGCACACACTCACACACGCACACATGCACACACTCGCGCACACACACACACCTGACTTATAACTTCATTCGGTTGATTAGCAAACAAAGCTCTACAACCCAACTATGTGTTTTTCTTCTCCAGAGGAATGACGGACTTATATACCCTGCATTGTCTTTTTTTAATGGAATTACCCCAGTTCTCCTCACCTTTCCTTAGATAGTGCAGTGAACTATTAGATAACTGCAGGTATTGAAAACTAGTATTGATTTCCAGTTTGTGTCACCTTTGGTTTTGAGCACCCTCCACTTCTCTAGTAAGCTTTCCATTGCTTTGGGGAAATTTTCTCTCTCTGAATTTATTATGTGAGGGGGGTAGTGTAATAATCAATGTGCCTATGGAGGACTATCCTTCATGACCTAAACTCACTAAGGGGCAGTGCCTGATGGAGCATCAGGTTGGAGGAAGGCTTATTAACAACCTGCATTATACAGATGACACAATTTTGCTGAAAATGAGAAGGACTTGATTCACTTGCTGATGAAGATGAAGGATTAAAGCCTTCAGTTTGGATTATGACTCAATGTAAAGAAAGCCCAGATCCTCACAACTGGACCTATTGATAACATCATGATAAATGGAGGAAAGATCGAAATTGTCAAGGATTTTGTCTTGCTTGAATCCACAATCAATTCTCATGGAAGCAGCAGAGAAGAGAACAAATGACACATTTCACTAGTCAAATGTGCTACACGAGACCTCTTTAAAGTGTTGAAAAGCAAGAGATTACTTTGAGGACTGGGGCGGGTTGACCCAGGCCATGGTATTTTCAACTGTCTCATATTCATGTGAAAGTTGAACACTGAATAAGGAAGACCAAAGAAGAATAGATATATTTGATTAGTAGTGATGTAAAAGAGTAATGAATGTACCATGGACTGCCAAAAGAACAAACCCATCTAACTTGGATGAAGTACAGCCAGAATGTTCCTCAGGGCAAGGATAATGAGACTTCGCCTTAACTTTGACATGTTGTCCGGAGAGATCAGTCCCTGGAGCAGGACATCGTGTTCTGGAAAGTAGAGGGGCAATGAAAAAGGGGAAGGCCCTCAACAAATGGGATTGACACAGTGGCTGCAACAATGGGCTCAAACTTAAGAACAACTGTGAGAATGTTACAGGACCGGGTAGTGTATGATTATGTTGTATGTATGGTCACAATGAATCCAAACCCTCCCTATGACACTGAACAACAACAACAACATGACTGAATCCTCTGGGAGGACTCTTGAATGTGAGAAAAATGGAACGAAGCCAGAGGAAGGATTGGAGGATGTCTTAAGTTCTTGTCTTAATCTCCTTAACCAAAAATTATCCAACAAGTCAGTAGCCTTAAAACACTTTTCCCCCTGCTTTGGAGCTTACAGGTTCAAATTTGGGGTGCGACTCTAGGTCAGGGTCCTTCTTTGTCGATACCGGAAAGTTCCTTGGCATTCCTCGCTATCTTTCTCCCCGTAGTGTGTGTCTCTGGGTCTATCCTGGCCTTTAACTCAGAAGTGTTTAGGTTTAGGCTCAAGCCTATTCTCATATGGCCTCATTTTTTTAACATTTTATTAGGGACTCATACAACTCTTATCACAATCCATACATATACATACATCAATTGTATAAAGCACACCAGCACATTCCCTGCCCCAATCATTCTAAAAGCATTTGCTCTCCACTCAAGCCCTTTGCATCAGGTCCTCTTTTTTTTCCACTCCCTCTCCGCTCCCCCCTCCCTCATGTACCCTTGGTAATTTATACATTGTTATTTTGTCATATCTTGCCCTCTCCGGAGTCTCCCTTCCCCCCCTTCTCTGCTGTCCATCTCCCAGGGAGGAGGTCACATGTGGATCCTCGTAATCAGTTCCCCCTTTCCAACCCACTCACCCTCCACTCTCCCAGCATCGCCCCTCACACCTTTGGTCCTGAAGGTATCATCCACCCTGGATTCCCTGTGCCTCCCGCCCCCATATGCACCAGTGTACCACCTCTGCCATATCCAGCCCTGCAAGGTAGAATTTGGATCATGGTAGTTGGGGGGAGGAAGCATCCAAGATCTGGGGGAAAGCTGTGTTCTTCATCGGTACTACCTCGCACCCTGACTGACCCATCTCCTCTTCTAAACCCCTCAATGAGGGGATTTCCAGTGGCCATACGGCCTCATTTATATTACAAAAGAACTCCCTTCTTTTCAAACAGGATCATGTCCACCAAGGATCAAAATTCTCACATATTTTGAGGGGGCTACAGATCAATCCATAATGGTTCTTTTGGGTAGCTGTAACAAATGGCTACCAATCGAGTGACTTAAACAGCAGGCATTTGTTCTCTCACTTTTCTGAAGGGCCAAGGGTTAAAATTAAGGTGTGGGCAAGATTCATTCCTTCTGAGAGCTCTGAAGGAGAATCAAAGTATCCTCTCTCTGCTTTTGGTCACTGCTGCTAATCCTTGATATTTCTTGGCTTATAGATGCACTGATCCAATCTCTGCCAGTGTCTTCACACGGGGTCTCTGTGTGCCCAGTCCTCTTCTTATAAGAACACACCAATCAGTGCATGTAGCATCCATCTGAAATCTAAACCCAGAAAGATGGAGCTCTTGAAATCCTTAACTAAGCACATCTGCCAGGACCTCCTCTCCAAGTAAGGCCATAGCCTCAGGTTCCATGTGAACATGAATGGGTGTGTGTGAATGTGATTTAATGTACTACAGAGGGCACGCTTTGGCCTCAGGAGGAGTGTTTTGCCAGTACCTGCTTCACAGCTCTGAGATTGCCCAGGCATTTGCCACATTTTCTTGTCTTCCCACCATTTATCCACTATTAGACCTTTTTCCCTAAGTTAGTCAAGTGTCAGTTTCTGTCACTTATGATCATGACCCTCACTCCCGCCCAGGTCACAAATTTAAACTGATACAGGCGGTTTCTTTAATGGGCACTATGTTGTCCTGACTAGCAAGCATTGCTAAGGAGGGAGGATGAATCAGCGAGAACCCGCTTGCTTCATCTAGCTTCGGGGCAGTCCACAGAGGATTGATCCCTGAGCCACTAACAAATTTTGCAACTGTCACAGAACAATGCAAATAAGTAAGATCCACATCTGCTGAACACCATCATGAGGTCACACTGTGTGTAAATAAATGCCTGTTTCAAGGAGCGAGTAAATCCCAAGGTAAGGAGTGACACGGCTTTGTTGGCACAAACCCAGCAAGGCATTATGGGTCGGATATTAATGAACTCATGCTCCTGGGCCTCACAGAGCCCCAGCTCAACTGCTTCAGCTTGTTGACAAACTGAACTCAGGGTACCCGGAGAGAGCACTACCATTTTGATGAACAGGGTTGGTTGGGGATGATGCTTCCTAACTTGCATTTTAATATAAATTTGATGCTTCATCTGAGCATTGTGGAAAGCGCATTCAGATAAAAGAGAGGGACAAACATCAAGTGACCAGAGGATGAAACTTCTATCTAATCTGTGCCCACTGGAATTGCTTCGTGGGAAGGTATTTTTTGGGGGTGTGGGGTTGTTCCCCTACCCTGCTCCAAGCCTTCTTCATCATGCCCACCCCCACCCCCACCCCAGCATACATCCTACTGGGAGAATGTCTCTGAATAATGAAGTTTTAATAAATGAAGCTTTAATGAGCCTGGTAGTCTGCCTAAGACCCCTTCAAACTGTAGTCTTTCATTTGTATTCTTCCTTCCTTTTTGAAGAAATGAACCTGATCGCAGGTAGTATGTTTCCTTTTCAGGTTGAGCTGATAAAGCCTCTCGCTGCTGCAGTGGGAGGTGAAACATTAAAAGGCCCTCTGTGGCCATGAGACATGCCCACTCTCCAAGAGACACTGGGCAGGTTTGCTGAAGCTCCTCAGAATTGACTAGTGGCCCTGGTCCACCCATCTCAACCAACCCAGTCTTCATTTGCACTGCATGCCCTCTCTGAGCTCCAACTGGATGTTTCATTTGAGGATGACAAAGCCTCTATTGTGTGAGAAGTTGCGCAGACATGTGAACTAATCAATGCTCCCCCTGTCCCCGGGGAGTGTGAAATTCTCCCATCATGACTCACCAGCTTCCCTGGAAATTCCTGTCTTAACTCAGGCACTTAATATCAATGGTGTCTCTGCTTCCTTCCTTCTTGCACACAACCCCCCAGGCATTAACTGTCATCCTTCCTCTCCCTAAAATATACTTTGAATCTATTCACTTCATGCCATCCCTACTGCCCCAAGGTGTGTCTTGCATTGACTATGAAACTAGATTCTGTATCCATTTTCCAGGGCTGTCAAAACAAAGCATCGTAAATCAGGTGGCTTTTAAGAAGAGTCCACCACCTGTCTATCAGTTCGTGATGCAGTGGTAGCTAGAGTGTTGCTGTGAAATTGGAAGCCGTGCCACCGATATGACAAACCCCAGAAGGGTCAGCAATGATGGGCAGGCTTCAGTGGAACCTCGAGCCCTGTGGTGCTCAACCTTCCTTTAATACAATTCCTCATGTTGTGGTGACCCCCAACCATAAAATCATTTTCCTTGCTACTTCATAACTGTAATTTTGCTACTGCCATGAATCGGGTGACTCGTGTTAAAAGGTCGCTGGACCCCAAAAGGGGTCACAACCCACAGATTGAGAACCACTGCTCTAGCCTAAGGCAGACTAGGAAGAAAGACCTGGTGATCTACTTCCAAATATTAACAAATGAAAGCCTTATGGGTCACAACAAAATATGGTCCTATAGAGTGCTGGAAGATGAGCCACTGACCTGCACACAACAGCTACAAAAATAGACTCAAACACACCAACAAAGGCCTGCTGAACTCCAAAGCCCTAACAAACCCACTGCCCTCAAGTCCATGCCAACTCATAGTGGCCCTATAGGACAGGAGTGAACTGTGTATTAGTCTGGGTATGCTAGAGGAAAATCGAGGGAGACTCATGTGTATGAGAGAGAGTTTGTGGTTTTTAAAAATAATTTCCCTATTATTTAATCATTATATTAGGGATTCATACACCTCTTATAACAATCCATCCATCCATCCATCCATTATAAAGCACATTTATACATTCATTGCCCTCATCATTGTCAAAACATTTGCTCTCCACATAAGCCCCTGGCACCTGCTCCTCATTTTTCTCCTCCCTCCCCACTCCCCCCTCCTTATGAACCCTTGATAATTTTATTGGGGGCTCATACAACTCTTATCACAGTCATTCATTCCATCCATCCATCCATCCATCCATCCATCCATCCATCCATCCATCCATCCATCCATCCACCCATTGTGTGTCAAGTACATTTGTACATGTGTTGCCCTCATCCTTCTCAAAACATTTGCTTTCTACTTGATCCCTTGCTATCAGCTCCTCATTTCCCCACTTCCATCCTTCTCCCCCTCCCTCATAAATCCTTGATAATGTATAAATTATTTTGTCATATATTACACGTCAAACATCTCACTTCCCCCACTTTTCTGTTGTCCGTCCCCCAGGGCAGAGGTTTTATGTAGATCCCTGTAATCGGTTCACTCTTTCTACCCCACCTTCCCTCCACCCACCTGGTATTGCCACTCTCACCACTGGTCCTGAAGAGATCATCTGTCGTGAATTCCCTGTTTCCAGCTCCTGTCTGTACCAGAGTACATGTTCTGGTCTAATTCTACCTTATAAATCCAGAGAGAGAGTTTTATATCGAACAGTAATTGTACATTAAGCAAACGTCCCAGCCCAGTGCAGATCAAATCCATAACTCTGATATTAGCCCATATGTCTGATACCAATGTATAAATTCCTTTTCAGACCCATAAAACATGTGCAGTGATGCTGAATGCAGGATAATCACAGGCCAATGGGTGGAAAGTCTTGTGGATCCAGTGGCATTGTAAGCATCTCAGTGCTGGCAGCGATCTCTCTGAGGCTTCTTTGGCTTCAGAGGTCTGGTCGCATCCATTTGGCTTGCCTTCTGCAATGTCTCCCAAGGAGTAGCAGAGAGAGAGAGAGAGAGAGAGAGAGAGAGAGAGAGAGAGAGAGAGAGAGAGAGAGAGAGAGAGAGAGAGAGAGGTGTCTTCCACCTCCAAGGAGGAAGTACCAGATTTCTCAGAGTTCTCAGGAGAAGGCTATGCCCACATAAAATTCTCACTGACTATTTCCATATTGGCAGCCTAGTCTCCACGCCTACACTCCTAATCCTTAACTTGACACAAGATTAGGTGGCAACCACAGGCTCCTAATCCATAACAAGCCCATTTATTTTTTCCCTGCATACCGACACCAATCCATTACCCATAGCTTTAACCAATGGGTAGAGATCTACTTCTAAAACATGAATATAGAAAAATCGCTTTTGCTTGAAGGCTCTCAAGGAAATGCTCACTGAAAACTCCATTCCTATTATCTCACCTCCCCCAAATTAGTCTTCTTCTGGGCTTTCAGTCACACCAAGAACTCTACTGCCCCAAAGTGCCAAGTTCAAAGTTCCAGTTAATCTCCCTGATCCTGAATTTTAAGAACTGTGTGTGTGGGAGGGAAGGGGTTGGGCTGTTTGTTGAACTGCTGGGTTTTGGAGCCATTTGTTATGCAACCTCATTTTGTCAATGACTGGTTAATTAATGCAGCATTCATTTGCCCTTCTTCCACTCACAGCACATGGCTTGTATCTTTGGGATCACTCTTCCACCATGCTCCATCTCCATGCTTCTGCTGGCATTGACCCAATCTGCCAGCTCCAGGCCTGCCTAGTCAGGGCATGACTTTCCTCTGTCCAAAGGGACTTGGTCAGACTCAGTATGTGACTCATGCTAGGTTAATGATATCTAACCCTAAAAATGCCCCAGAAACAATTACCCCATTGCCAATGAGTCCATTTTGAATCATAGAAGGCCCCTGTGTGGTTTCTCAGACTGTAAATATTTATGTGAGCAGAAAGTTCCATCTTTTTCCCTATGAGGTAGCTGGTAGGGTAGCACTGCCAACCTTGCAGTTAGCAATCCAAGCTTACCTGATAGTACCACCAATGATTAGAAAGGAAAAGAGCCTCTCTCTAATAGAATTCCTGAGCTTCTAGATAAAACTACAGCTGTCATCAGGAAGCCTGCGTGAAACTCAAAAGGAAACAGCACTGAAAGGAAAAGGTTCAAACTCTGATGGTATCAACTGAGTGCCAGAACCCAGCTATTCCTGATGCTCTGTCCCCAGACTTACAAATTCCATAAACCTACCCATTCATTCCTTCTCCTGCTCCTTCCCTTCTTACGCCCCAAGGTACTTTGACGTAGCTTTGAAGGCACTCACAACTTCACGGGGTTCTGCCTTGCACAGGTGTCTGCTTGCTTCCAGTTCAGTCCTGACATTGTCCCTATCTTTAGCCATGTTAGGCTTGCATCCTAGAGCTTTTCTTTGCTTGTCTCCCTATTGCTCTTGTCCTATGAAATCTGTGGCTTTATCTTTAAGTATAAGTCCTGCCCTTCCGCTTTCGTAGAAATCTGTCTCTGTATCTTGGCTCGTGGCAGGTTGTGTCCTTCAAAGATGACTGTCCTAATGTTGCACATCGCACATTCTCTTGTTACAAGATGAGTTTGTGTTCATTTTTCCAGAAACAGGGCCTGCTTTCCCTCTTCCTTGCATCTTGGCAGGCCTTTGACTATGGCAGAAGTGTTGCTCTGTGACTTCCACCTGGTCGTATTGGGTTGTTCACCATTGGGACCCTGTCAGGATATTGCAAGGAAGACCAAGCCAAATGAAAATGTCACCTATAGGGTTCTTCTTGAGCTCCAACCAATAGAAGTATCAGTTGTGTGAGGGAGTGAGTCTTAAGAGAGCTGCAGCCTCTGTCCTTTGAGCTACCCCAGCTAATGCTTGATGAAGCCAAAACTAGTGTCCTCACTGAGCTCTGCCCAGATTGCAGATTTGTGAGCAAAATTGATGTTATCATTACTTTAAGATGTTATTTGTGGGGATACTATCTGTTTGCAGCAGATCATCAGAATACTGCCTAATCAGACTGCATTGCCAGTTTTACTCTCTCTCTCTCCATATATATATATATATATATAGATAGATAGATAGATAGATAGATAGATAGATAGATAGATATAGAGATAGAGATAGATAGAGAGAGATAGAGAGATAGAGAGAGAGATAGAGAGAGATAGAGAGAGAGATAGAGAGATAGAGAGATATAGATATCCTCCTCTCATCTGTCAGTTGGTTGTACTATAATGATTTGTGTATTGTTATGATGCTGGAAGCTCTGTTCCCAGAATTTCAAATACCAGCAGGATTGCCCATGGTGGACAGGTTTCAGTGAAGCTTCTAGACTAAGACAGACAAGGAAGAGGGGCCTGACCGTCCACTTCCAAAAATTACTGAAAGAAAACCTTATGGATCACAAGAGAACACTGACTGACTAATGTGTTTTGGACACACTATCAGTGGACAATTGCTAGAGGAAGACACCATATTTGATGAAATAGAGGGACAGGGAAGATCCTTGTTGAGGCAGATTGACCTAATCGCTGCAACAATGGACTTCAACATTCAGGAATGTGTGACAATGGTGCCAGACAAGACAGCACTCCATTCCATTTCATATAAGGTCTCCATGGATCACAGTAGACTTGATGGCACTCTCTATATGTTTGTCTTCAGTGACTTCCCATAGGGCTGCTCTGCCTGGCAGCCTATATTCTTCATGCTTCCAAATGGGGAGCACAACAGGTCCATAGTCACTGATATTCCCTTCAATCACCAGGTAAAGTAAGGAGGCATGAAGCTAACTAGGTTGTTCTCTTTGCCTTGTCTCTCTTCCTTTTCCCCTCCTCCAACAGGGCTAGAGGGGGTAAATACTTACCTTGCAGTCTAGAAGAGAATTTCTTCCACACCAAAATCTTCTCCTTCCTCAAAAGGCACATACATGCCTTTCTCCTTGTTTTGAATTAAAATGGCAGATAGGATGGTAGGAAAGAAAATGAACTAGTCTAACAGAATGGCCAAACAGATTTACCTTCCACATAAGAATGCAAATAACTCCTCAATCTTGTTATAGAGTCATGATATGATGAGCTCCATCAAAGCAGAGTAGAACACCACGGAGGTCAGACCAGAAAGACCATATTGAGTTGATTTTGTATGAGAGATTCTAGTTGCTAATTATACTTTTCATAACAGACAGATGGCAGGTATAGAAGCCCAGACTTAAAATGTCTTTATCTAATTGCCTGCCTAAATATATATTTGCAATATGGTCTTCAAAGGGAATACTTTCTTTACCTTAAATTCTATTTCTTTTTCCGCTCTTTTATGTAATTTTATTTAAGTATCATTGGTGTACAATAAACCATAGTGTGTTTTGCTCTTTGAGGTTTTTAAAAAGAATCATTTTATTGGGGGCTCCAACAACTCTTATCACAATCTATACATACATCCACTGTGTACATTTGTTGCCATCATCATTCTCAAAACATTTGCTTTCTACTTGAGCCCTTGGTATTAGCTCCTCATTTCCCCTCCTTCCCCCTCCCCCTCCCTCATGGACCCTTGATAATTTATAAATTATTATTCTGTCCTATCTTACACTGTCCGACATCTACCTTCACCCACTTTTTTCTTGTCCCTCCCTCATGGAGGAGGTTATATGTAGATCCTTGTAATCAGATCCCTCTTTCTACCCCACCTTTCCTCCACCCTCCTGTTATTGCTACTCTCAGCACCAGTCCTGAAGGGGTCATCTGTCCTGGTTTCCCTGTGTTTCCAGTTCCTATATGGACCAGTGTATATTCTCTGGTCTAGCCAGGTTTGTAAGGTAGAATTGGGATCATGATAGTGGGCGCGGTAGCATTTAGGAACGAGAGGAAAGTTATATGTTTCATCGTTGCTACACTGCATCCTGACTGGCTCATCTCCTCCCAGCGACCCTTCTGTAAGGGGTTGTCCAGTTGCCTACAGATAGATCTTGGATCCCCGAACTGTACCCCCCCTCATTCACAATGATATGATTCTTTTTGTTCTTTATGCCTGATACCTGATCCCTTCTACATCTTGTGATCACACAGGCTGGTGTGCTTCTTTCATGTGCGCTTTATTGCTTCTGAGTTAGATGACCACTTGTAAACCTTCTAGTCTTTAAAACCCTAGACTATCTTTTGATAGATAGGCTCCATAAGCTTTCTTCACCTCATTTGTTTATACACCCACTTTTTGTCTTGAGTGATTGTGTCGGGAAGGTGACCATCATGGAATACCAGTTCCTTAAATTCCATATCTATAGGCTTAAGTCTTACCCACAGGAAGCCTATTTTTATTTTATCCCTGGAACAAAATCTTGCAATAATTTTCTCTTTTTGGGTAAGTCCATCCTGAATCACTTATCCTTTAACATTTACAAGAATTTATCTGTAACCAACCCCATTTACATAGTCTCATTCATGCTATTTCCACAATAATTGCTAATAACCCTGTTTTTTAGAATCGGAAGAAAGCATCAGCATCAATATCCCATTGCCACTGAGTTGATTTCAACTCATGGGTACCCTATAGGACAGAATAGTATTGCCTCATAGGTTTCCAAGGCTGAAAAAAAATCTCTTTATTGTGAGATGAGTGAAGGTTTACAGAATACATCCGTTTTCCATGTGACAGTTCACACATATTTTGCTTCATGATATTGACTGCAGTCTGCTCAACGTAATATCACTTATTGCACTTCCTCCTTGTATTTCCTGTTTCCATTCCCCCTTCTTTCCTGACCCTTCTGAACTTTATCTTTGAATAAATTATATCCTTTTGATTCAAATAGTTGATTAGTGTTACTTTTTACCTTATAGATCTACCTATTGTTTGGCTGAAGATTGAGCCAAGGGAGTGAGCTCAGTTCCAGATCTGAAGGTGCCTAAGGACAACAGTCTTGTGGGTTCCAAGAATCTCTCTCTGAGCAATACCCCTGAACTTTTAAAATAAGTTTAAACTTTGTTGCACATATTTCTCCTTTCTATCCCAAAATTCCAAAGCAAACTCATTATCATTGTGTTGAAGCTGAATCATAGAGACCCTACAAGATAGAATAGAACTTCACTCTTTCATTTTCCAAGGCTTAAATCTTTACCAGAGCAGACAAACTCATATATCTCACATGGACCAACTGATAGGTTAGAACTACTTACTTTGTGGTTAGGAGCTCAATGAGGAGTCCACTCTGCCATTAGAGCTCGTTAAGAATGCTATCCAGGATTCCCTAATGCTATCCCTCTCAGATCAGTTGGTAGTGGTAATAAATGTAAATTTTAAGGGGGTCAGACTGCCACATCGTAACTCTTCCTTGGGGAAGATGGGGGGTTTGAACTGCTGATTGATTAGCCCTTAAGTGCTTAATTACTGCCTCACCAGGGTTCTCCTTAACATCAGAACAGTGGACACTTATTGGTTTATCTTGCTGGTCTCTGTTCCCTAAAAATTGCACTTCATCCACAGGGTTTTCTTCCACAACACACAGCTGCTAGTGTTTTTGGTTTTTTTCTCCACATGACTTCACCTTCCTGGTCAAAGCTGATTTGTTCAGTGCTAAACACACAATGAAAACATAGCCATATTTGCACACTACACAATTTGAAGTGAGACAGCAAGCTATTTGTTGAATTTTTTGAATGACAGAAGTCTAAAAGGAAGTGTTATGATACAGGAAACAGTGAGTTTTGATGTCCAGGATCTATGCTGGGGACCCAGTTGGCACTCCGAATGACTATTCAAAGGGATGGTATGAATTCTCCTCTTCCATGACCTACACATATAATAGATATAACCACTAAGTCCATGGTTTGACAAATGTCTTGTGTGATTGAGTTTTGGTTCCCCATAGGATTAGATCCTGAGACAAAGGTTTTAATTAAGCCATTTTTGGGGGAGATATCAATAAGGAAATGGGAAACAGAAAAGGGAAAGAAGGCAGCCAATGAAAAGTACATTATCAAACAATTTAAAATTGTGAGCAACTGGAGGTTAATCTTACTGGAGACACTCTAGAAAATCCACTAGTTATTCTGCCCAGAATGTGAGGGAGTGTGGCTATTTGTCCAACAACTCCTATGGGTCATTGGTTAAGGGTTACTCCAGGAAGCAAGAATTAACTCCACAACCTCCTAAGCCATGCATGCTCAGGTACAGTGGTCTACAGAAACTAGAGAAAGCAGGAAGAGAGATATGCTGGCCATTCGGAATTAGGCTAGCATGCCAAGTTGTCAGACATGTCAGGTTCTTGCACTATCATAACTTGTGAGATATACCACTGGTATTTCAAACACAAGCATAGTTACCCGTGGTGGAAAATTTTCAGAAAAGCTTACAAGCTAAATAGACTAGAAAGAATAACCTGCCAATCTACATCTGAAAAAAATAGTGGTGTTTGTGGAGCACATTGATAGCAGTGGAATATTTTTTCATATAGTGCAGGATGATGAACCCCTCAAGTTGGAAGACACTCAAAATATAGTTGAGGAAGAGCTGTCTCCTCAAAGTAGAGTTGACCTTAGTGATATAAAGTTTTCAGGACCTATATTTGTTGATGTGGCAATGACTCAAAATGAGAAGAAACAGCAGTACTGCAATAACCACTAACAAGAAGATGGGATGCATGAAATATGGATCTAGAAAAATTGGAAGCCATGACAAAATGGAACACATAAAGATCAAACACTCTAGGTGTTATTGAACTGAAATAGACTGGTATTGGCCATTTTGAATGTCATAATAATATGGTTTACATACCAGAGTAACAAATTTGAAAGGAATGGATGACTTTCATGTTAAAAAAGAGAAT
This sequence comes from Tenrec ecaudatus, assembly GCF_050624435.1. Lineage (NCBI taxonomy): Eukaryota > Metazoa > Chordata > Mammalia > Afrosoricida > Tenrecidae > Tenrec > Tenrec ecaudatus. Next base: position 670,195 of record NW_027457837.1, read on the forward strand.
GTTTCAACATCGATTCCAATGTTCACCATTGTTAGGTGTAGGATATATTACACCTACAAGGATGAATAATTAATAAAGTTATTATTCAAATTGACACACCAACCACTAATGCTAACAATAAAGCCATTGAGGATTTTTACCAATCTTTTCAGTCTGAAATTACTGATGACTTGAATGACTTGAATGCAAATATTGGAAACTAAGGAGGAGGATCACTAGTTAGAAAATATGGACATGGGGATGGAAGCCACATGGGAGATCTCATGACAGAATATTCCTATAAGGATGGCTTATTGATTGAACATTTATTTTTCAGTGATGTAAACAGTAACCATAGACATGGATCATGTATATTGGATAGAAATACACAGGAATTAAATCAACTACATCTGTTGAAATAAACTACTATATATACTCGAGTATAACCCAAGGAAACTAATTTTACCCCCCAAAGCTGGGGTGCTTTTTCAGCATAAAAAATGTGCAGAAAAAAAACTCGGCTTATACTCAAGTATTTACGGTATAAAGAAGTTCAATATCATCAGTCACGAGACTGGAGACCAACTGTGGAACAAACCATCAATGGCAAATTCAACTCGAATTCCAACAATATTAAAACAAGTCCCCAAGAGTCAAAGTATGAATTTGAGTGTATATCATCTAAATTAGAGGATACTTCAAGGAGAAAGTTGACACATTGAACACAAATCACCTGAGATGATACGAGTTCTGCAATAATATCAAGAACATCATAAATAAAGAAATTCAAAGATAATTAAAAAGATAGAAACTAAAGAAAAGACAAAATGGATGACACCTTGAATGTGGAGTAGCTGAAGCCAATGAAAGAAATGATGAAGTACGAAAAAGAGAGAGAGAGAAATATAGAAATATTTGATGACGTAAAGACGCTGAATAAAGAAGCTGAACATAAAATTTCAAAGGGGAATTCAAAAAGATGGAATAAAGAATTATATGAAAAGGTGCAAAGACCTGGAATTAGGACAGCAAAAATGAAAAGCATGTGCATTTCACTAGCTGAAAAAATGGAAGAGAAATTCAAAATACAGAATTACACAGATAGCATCAAAAGAAGGTGAAAGGGATTCACTGACCACATGAAGCCCAGGCTCCACAGCGCTGTGTCCTGAAGACCAAGATAGCATAGGGTTCTCACTGCAGATTGCTCTGAGAGTACTCACAGTAGTAGGCCCTGGATCAACTTGGGAAAATGTAGAACTCAAAATAAGAAGACTAACCTTAGGATATGATAGGCACTAGTGGAATTCCCATTTGACACCTGACCTCACCTCCATGGCTCAACTTTCAGCCCCCAAATAGGAGACCTATACTGTCAACGATGTACAATTCAGAGCCCAGCATTTGTCAGGGAGTTACTCAGAAGGCAGGAAGGAATGGGAACGAAAGACCAATGGAAACGTCAAACAAAGGGAGGGAATAGGAAAAGTAGTATTGCATTGTAGGTATTGCAATCAATATCATAAAACATTGCATGAATTGTAAGGAAAATCAATTTACTCTGTAGATTTTCCCTCACATCACAATCAAAACAGTGTAAAAAGAAAATAAGTCATATGACCGAGTACACTGGTAGATCTTGCTGAAGACCAATTTCCAGTGTTAAAAGATGTCACTTTGAAGAATAAGGCACAGCTGAGCCCTAGTGGTATAGTGGTTACAAATATAATGCGTCAGAACCAACCCAGTTGGGTTGCTCAACACAAGATCAACAGTTCAGCTCCCGTACAAAGTTCCAGTATTGGAAACCCACAGGGATATCTCTCCCCTGTCCTATAGAGTTGCTAAGGGTTGGAATCAACTTGATGGCAGTGAATTGAATGTAAGCCAGGCTGACTAGAGACACAAATCAAGTGCCACTCATATATGTGCAATAAATAGTTTTCTATCAAGAAGTCATTATAGTATTTCTATTTCAAGGAAATATCCCAGGCCAGTCCAACTCAAGTCCATAAGTCCAACACTGGCCCATAAGTTCCTTTCCAACTTACGCAGTTACATGCAATGATGCAGAATGCAGGGATGTCAAAGGCCAGTGATTGCAATGTCTTGTGGACCCAAGGTCGATGGAAGCATGGCAAGACTCTGGCAGCTCTCAACGTGGGCATGGAGCAGTCAGGTGAATGCAAAAAGAAGGGGAGGTTCCCATGGCCCTCCTTATGAGAAGGCCATGGCCACAAAGAGGCACCATCAGGCTATGGTGTGATTGACAGATTGGATACCAACCTTACACTTTTACATATCTTCAAACTGACATAAAATTATATAACTATCATACTATGGCATTTTCAATCACCTCATATGTACTTGAAAATGGACAATAATTATGAAAGGTAAAATAAAAGTTGATGTCTTTGAATTATGATGCTGGTGAAGAATATTGAATATTCCATGGACTTTCAGAAGAAGGAACAAATCTTTCTTGGCGGAAGTAGAGCCAGAATGCTTCCTAGACGTGAGAATGGCAAGACTTCATATCACATACTTTGGACATGTTAACAGCTGAGCATAGTCCCTAGAGAAGGATATCATACTTGATAAATTGGAGTGGTGAAAAAAAGAAGAAGGTCCTCAATGGGATGAATTGGCATACTGGCTGCAAAAACGGTCTCCAACATTCACTGTGAGGAAACAGGATGTGGGTGCTATGAGTTAGAGCCAAATTAACAGTGTCTAACAATGACAACTCCCCTCCCCCGCCCCATCTGTCAATTTGCTGCACTGTGGTAGCTTCTGCTTTGCTGTAATGCTGGGAGTTAGTCCACTAGTACTTCAAATACCAGGCAGGATCACCCACGGTGAACAGATTTCAACACAGCTTCCAGACTAAGAACTGACAGGACGACAAAACAATCAGTCCACTTCTGAGGGATTCACCATTGAAAACTTTCTGCATAGCAGTAAAATATTGTCTGATATAATGCCAGAAAATGAGCCCCTCAGATTGCAAAGCAATCAAAATATCACCGAGAAAGAGAGCTTCCTCAAAGTAGAGTCCACCTTAATGATAACTCAAAACCTCACAACAGGAGCTGCAGATAACATCATAATAAATGGAGAAAATATTGAAGTTATCAAGGATTTGGTGTTGCTTAGATTCACAACTAATGCTCATGGAAACAACAATCAAGAAACCAAATAACATATTGCATTAGGCAAATCTACTGCACATAACCACTTTAAAGTACGGAAGATCAAGAATTTCACTTAGGATTAAGTTGCGCCTGGCCCACGGCATGGTATTTTCCGCCACATCTTATGCATGTGAAATTTGAACATTGAATGAGAACGACTGAAGGAGAACTGGTGCATTTGAATTAAGGTACTGACAAAAAAATACTGAAAGTACCATGGGTGGAGAGAAGAACAAACAAATCTGTCTGAGAAGAAGTGCAGCTAAATGTTCCTTGGCAGATAGGATGGCGAGGCTTCATCTCATGTACTTTGCAGATGTTATCAGGACAGACCAGTCCCTGGAGGACATCATACACATTACAGTGGAGGGGTTGCAAAAAGAGGAAGACACCCGATCAAATGGATCGAGACAATTCCTACAACAATGGGCTCAAACATAACAAAATTTTTGAGTATGGAGCAGGACCAGGCAATGTTTCATTCTGTTGTGTAGGCATTATTATGAGACAGAACTGACTTGAAGGCATCTAGCAACAAAGTGTACTAAAGCTTTCTGGCACCTTCATTTGCTGATGGATTATAATTCAAAATGAGAAAAATCATTGCAACCATTCATTAATAATCAGAACATGAAACGTGAAAAATAAGAATCTAGGAAAATTGGAAATCATAAAAAACGGAATCTGACCTATAAAGATCAGTATCCTAGGCATTGGTGAGTTGAAATGGTCCCTTTGAATCTTAAAATGATAAGAATGACTATGCTGACAATGACAAATTCAAAAGAATGTCTCTTTCATCCTCAAAAAGAACATTTCTAGATCTATCTTGAAATGCAATGCTGCCTGTGACAGAATAATATCTATCTTCACACACAAGGAAGGCCGTTTAATAGAACCATTATTCAAATTTTCTCACAAACCACTAAAGCCAATGAAGAATTGTACCAACTTCTTTAGTCTGAAATTGATCACACATGTACTGAAAATGCATTAATAATTGCTGACAATTGGAATGCACACATGGAAACAAAAAGGAAGGAAGAGTAATTAGAAACTATGGCTTTGGGGATCGAAAAGAAGCTGAAGAATGCATGAAAGAATTCTGCAAGAGCAATAACTGCCTCATTGCAAACATCTTTATTCAACAACAGGAGCGGCATATATACATGTGGAATACACAGGAATGGAACTGATTAAATCTGTGGGAAGACAGGATAGAGAAGCTCCATATCATTGAGACAAAATAAGACCAGGGGCCAACTATGTAACAGACTATCAATTACTAATATGCAAGTTCAAGTCATACCTGAAGAAAATTAAAATAAGAACGCAAAAGCCCAAATACAGCCTACATTATATCTGTGGTCGGCTGGGGTTTCTAGAGAAACAAACCAGTGATACTGATACATGTAGAAGAAGGAAATTTATATCAATAAAGAATTTTACATTAAGAAGTCCACACAACAAGAAACCCCAGTCCAACTCCAGCCCATAAATCAGATGCAAACTAGAGGCCCTTCCAGACTCATGAAGCTGTTGGAGGAATAGCCCAAGAAACAGGAAAACCACAGGTTGGTGGAGGCAGAGTTGGGAGAATCCAAAGTCAACAGGCAGTTGGCAGGCCACAGACAGCTCTTAGGGTCAGCAGGTCTCATGGTGATTGCCATCCCAAGAAGCCAGACGTAGGGTCCAGGGTCTTTTCATCAGGAAGAAAAAGAGTGAGCCCATTCTCCACAGTCTACTTATAGCTATGAAATAGGTCACACCCCCAAGGAGACTGTGACCTGCACCTTCTGAAGATCCTGGTAAAGCTAAATTGACACCAAACCTTACTATCACAATATCTCACCTGAATTTAGAGCCTATCTCAAGAATGGTTCAGACATATTGAACATTAATGATCAGCTACCAGAAGACTTGTGAAATAGCATCAAGGTCATCAATCTTTTTTTTTTTGTCATGTCAACTGGGGCTATTTATTTATTTATCATAAATTATTTTATTGGGGGCTCCTCAAAAAGATCATTAATAATACAGGAAAGAAAGAGGAGATTGTGAAACTTGCTCTTGAACCTAAAGCAGCTAAAGCAAATGGAAGAAATGATGAAATAAAAGAGTTGAACAGAAAAATTTGAAAGGCCAGCTTGAGAAGATAAAGTAAAGAATTATATTGTAATGTGTAAAGACCTGGAATTAGGAAAGCACAAGGAATGAGTACAGTCAGCATATCATAAATTGAAAGAACAGAAGAAAAAATCCAAGCCTTGGACTAAAATGTTGAAGGATTATTTATCAAACTAGTGAATGATGCAGGGAGAATCCAAAGAACATGGAAGGAGTATACAGAGTCTCTGTACCCAAGAATTAGTTGAGGTTCTACTAGTTCAAAAGGCCAAGAAGAAGTTGAAGCTGCAATGTAAGCATTAGTGAAAAGCAAGGAAGGGATAGGAATGGAAATATTTCAACACGCTCATGCAGTGATAGTCCATGTCAAGATATTTGGAAGATAGCTATCTGGCCAACCAACTGGAAGTGATTAATATTTGTGTCCATTCTAAAGAAATATGACGCAACAAAACCTGCAAATTAATTTAAAGTAACATTAATATGATATGCAAGTACAATTTTATTAAAGATAACTTTAAAAGTAGTTATAGCAATATGTCAACAGGAAGCTGCCAGAAATCCAGGCTGTATTAAAAGAGGGCATGAGGCAAGGTATATCAATGCTGATTTCAGATGGACCTTGGCTGAAAACAGAGGATACAAGGAAAATGCTTACTTATGTACTATTGACTATGCAGAGGATTTTACTGTGTATCATAACAAACTTTGGGTAGCATATGAATACATATGAGAACAATGGGAATTCCCGTACATTTAATTGTGCTCCTGTGGTACCTGTACATAAACCAACAGGAAGTGGTTCGAATAGAACAAGGGGATACTGCGTGGTTTAAAATCAGGAGAGTGTGTGTTGTGGTTATATCCTTTCACCATATGTGTTAGACAGGGTTCTCTAGAGAAACAAAACCAGGACATTTATGATTTGATAGATAGAACACGAAGGAATATAACAGCTAATTAGTCCACATAGCAGTACAGAGGACTCAGTTTAACTCACTTCCATGCAACAGTAAATATGGCAGTACAGCCAGGCAGCAAACTGCAGAACTAGGTAAGGGAGCCACACACTGGTCTGGTCACCAGAGAGCAACTGAGAGATAGGTGTGGCTTGCTGAGCCATTTATCTCTTTGCCCACTAATCAAACTGCGAACTTATTAATCCCACATGTTCTTATTGGCCAGGTTGGCACTATAAACCTACCTATCTATCACACTATACTTATTCAAATAATCTGAGAAGCTGCTCTGTATGAAGAAGTTGAGGCATCTGAATTGGAGGAAGAATCATTAACAACCTGTGTTATGCAGATGACCCAATCTTACTGGCTGAAAGTCAATAGGCCTTGAAGTACTTACTGATAAAGTTCATATAAATTAGTCTTCAACACTAAGAATACAAATGTCTTCTCAACTTGACAAATATAAACACACAACATCATTACAAATAGAGAAATGTAGCTAAACTCTATTTTACTTGGACCCACAATCAATACTCACAGAAGCAGCAGTCAATAAATCAACGTATTTCATTGGAAAAATCTGTTGTAAAAGACCTCTTTAAAATGTGAAAGAGCAAATGTTTTACTCTGGGGATTAGCAAGTTATGCCTGCTTTTAGCCTTGATATTTTTAATCACCTTAGATGCATGTGAAAGGAGTCTTAATTTCAGTGTCTGGTATGGGTTGAATGACTCACAGCAAGGTTGGTGGTTCAACCCACTTGCTGCTCCACAGAAGAAAGAGGAAGCTATTTGACCCTGTAAAGATTTACAGCCTGAAAACCCTATATGGTCACTATGAATAACAATAGACTTGATGGTAATGTTTGACTTATGCATGTGAAAGATGGACCATAATTAAGGAAGACTGAAGAAAATATGATGCCTTTAAAATATGATGTTGCAAATAATATTGAATATACCACGAATGCCCAGCAGAACAAAGAGCTCTGTCCCAGAAGAAGTACAGCCAGAATGTGTTTTAGAAGTGAGGATGGTAAAACTTCATTTCATATACTTTGAACATGGTATCAGGAGAAATTAGTCCCTAGAAAAGGACAAAATACTTGGTAGAGCATCATCAAAAAACAGGTAAACCCGGAATGAGATGGATCAACACAGTGGCTGTAACAATAGGCTAAAATATGACCATTGTGAGGATGTCACAGGACTAGAAAGGCTTTTATTCTATTGTGCATAGGGTCACTATAAGTGGCAGTGTGTGAGTTTTTGTTGATTAACAACACTGGGATATGAGCATTGTCCCCATGTCATATGCTAAACTGTCACCATGCAGGACACAGTTGATCTTTGTGGCTTTAGAGGGTAATTATTTGGAGGGTTATGATTCCACTGAATTTTTTTCTGTGTATTCAAACTATTCCATCCTAAGATTCTACAGATCTATCCAAACCAAGCTCACTGCCATTGAATCAATGCTAACTCATATCGACCCTACAGGACATGGGTAAAATTGTACCTGTGAGGTTCTGAGACTGTACCTCTTTACAGAGTAGAGTCCCATCTTTCTCCCGAAGAGCAGCCGGTGTTTTCAAAATACAGACCGTGCAATTAGCAGCCCAATGTGTAACCAAGAACTATTCAGGGAAGCTAGAGGGAGAGCATGAAAAGAAATGAGTAGTTGAGGTGGCTGGATGCACATCCATCCCTTTGTTCTACTCTCTATGACTTTTTCTGAGTTCATTCAAAATGTAAATTAAGACACAAAATAGAATTCTACCCAACCCTGCTATATGCCTAAACAGTATCCATTTTTCTCATTCTTACTACTAATAGAAGCTCAATTTTGTTTAGGGTGATAATGTACCTACTTAAATCGCTCACTCCTAGGCTGCCTTGCAGCTATGCATAAACATTTGACCCAGTTTGGGCCAAATATGTGTAGGAGAAAGATACTGAGTAGGACTCCCAAGAAAGTTTTTGTTGTTGTTTAAGGCAAAACACTTGTCTGGCATAACCCATTTCATTTTTGTCCTTGGCTCTTCTGCTGTCATGCTCCCTAGTCAGAATATTGAAAGATGGGAGAGTCACATAGGTTACATGAGTTTGGCAGACCAAAAAGCATGCATTCTCCTATATCCAAGATGAGTCCCTGAGCAAATACGCCAGACCTAGGCTACCTATTTCAAGACTTACTATTGTATAAGACAAACCCCTGTGTGGTGCAAAGGGTTAACACAATTCACTGCTAAGCCAAAGATGCCTTGGAAGAAAAACCTGGCAATCTACATTTAAAAATTCAGCCCTTGAAAACTTCATGGAGCACAGTTCTACCCTGAATCATATGGGGTAACTGTAAATCAGAATCAATTCAGTGGCAACTGGTTTGCTATTTTTGGTGTTAATATAAGAAAAATGAAGCTTTTGTGATTAGAGCACTAGAGTCGGTTTGTTTTTTTTCCATGTAGCCAGATGCAATTTGGACTGATAGAGAAATAATTAAAAGAATGTAGAGTTAAGTAAGCGTAATGATTATGGAACTAATCATTTAACAATGGACTGCTAACCACAAGGTCAGTAGTTCAAATGCACCAGTCACTCAGGGGGAGAAAAGTGAAGCTCTCTGCTTCTGTAAAGATTTACAGTCTTGGAAGCCCTATATGGGGTTGCTATAAGTTGTAATCAACTTGATAGCATTGTATTTGTTTGAGTTTGGTGACTAGTATGTAAGCTTTGAGGGGGTAGTAATAGATACTTTGAATACTATTCTTAGCACTATAGGTATTATGTCTTTTGCAAATGGATAAACGAACAAAAGCGATATTCATTTTGTGTTTTCTGTAGTTTGCCTTATTCTTCCAAGAAGATTGCTGAAGTGTTAAGACCCAGTCTTCTCAGGCATACTTGAATAAAAGAATAACTGATAGACACAGACTTGAACCCTTGCCTGTGTGATCATTGGTGTGTCACTGTTTTTCAATCCATTTCTCATCTGTGAACTGGGGATTACACACGTAGCCCACAGGGTTCTTTTGGAGATTCAGAGTAATATGTGTGTCTTTGATTGAGTGCCTGTGCATGCCGAGCTTATTCCTCAGGCCTCGGTGCAGGGAGTCTATTTGAGATCTGATGGCAGGGAGTGGGAATAGGAAAGTGGACGCAAGACTGAGTTAGGGGGAGAAGCAATCACAATGGGAACGGGGTGTTGAGGCTTTTAATGTAGGATACAGGGGCTTGATTCCCCCAGGACTTCTGAGGAACATGGGTTCTGTCCTAGAATTGTCTACCAGAAACAGGAGGCTGGGCTCTTCTTCGCCTGTAGTGGTGTTGAGCATTCCTCCTAGTAAGGTGACCTCTCCTACCTTCCTGGGTTTGGCTTTCCATGCCTTTGAAAAGGCTTCGAGGCAGAAGGACATGGAGAGCTGCGTGCTGCACAGTTGTGATAAGACACCATTTCAGCAGGAGCCTGCACTTACATAGAGCCGTTCGCCACTGCTATGATGGATATCAGGAGTAGCCCTGGAAGTGCAGTGGTTACAAGTTGGTTTGCTAACTTCAAGGTCAGCAGCTCAAAACTACTAGCTCCAAGGAAGAAAGATGGGGTTTTCTACTCCAATAAAGAGTTGTAGTGTTTGAAACTCGCAGGGGGCAATTGTACACTGCCCCACAGGATCGCTATGAGTCGGTATTGACTGGAAGGCAGTGAGATGGTGTCAGAGATGGGTCAAAGGAATGTGGCATGGCAACCCTAAAAATCTGCTACAGAACCAGAAAGTGCCTGGGATAGATGAGTTTATTGTGCTTGGCCTTTTAAAACCATCAAACGGGCAACAGTTAGAAAGTCAAACATACCAAGTGTCATTGGAGATCCTGGGAAAGCAGAGAAACACTGCTAATGATGCAGGTTTGCTGCACAGCAATCTGGCAGAGCTTAGTGAAAGTCCATTGAATGGACCCTAGGACCTAGTGAGCCCCTCCTGGGCGTACAACCAAAGAAGCGCAGTCACTGAGTTGACTTTCATTCCTCGTGACCCTATCAAACAAAGCTGAATGGTCCCATGATGTTTTCAAGGCTTCTATTGGGAAGTAGACAGCCATGCCTTTATCCCACAGTGTGTGGAAGACGGCTTCAAACTACTTACCTTTGGGTTAGCAGCCAAGCACTTAATATCTCCCCCATCAAAGCTCTCTCCTGGATGTAGAAAAACAAACAAAACCCCAGTTTATTCTTCCTCATTAGCAACCCTACAAGGCACAGTAGAATTGCTGCTTTAGGTTAACAAAACTAAATTCTTACGACAGCAGACAGCCTCTCTTTGCTCCATGGAATAGCTGGTGGGTTGGAACTGCTCACCTTGGGGTTAGCAGCCCAACACATAATTCCTGGGTATATAGGCCAAGCTATTTATCCAATTCACAGGGCCCTTGGGACATTTTTACAAGAATGGTCACCACACTGATACCTGCAGTAGAGAAGAGTTGGAGCTGAATTGGATGCCAATCAACAGACAACTGAAGAAGGAAACAAAAGAAAGATGATGATTGCTCATGACCAAGTGGCACGCAGCAGCACATACAATTGATATGCAGCATGGCAATAACTCTTAATGACATTGCAAGGAGTTGAAAAGGTCAAAAACGGAATGAGATTTATATTGCAGTACCATTCATGGAAGCTGAAAGCCCATTCACCAAGCAGCATGGTCTAGTGCACATGGCTGTATGCCTATAAGGACACACACACACCAAGCACCCAGCAGGGGGTATTAGTCTGAAGAGGGGAATGGAAGTGATGTGAATGTGGAAAAGGAGGGACAAAACACAAGCAGGGCCTGACATTGATCAGGGTTCACGGTGTGCTATAAAGTAGGCATGATTAATCACTTCCCTGTACCAGAAGTCTGAGCTAGATTTTTAAAGCAAATCGAGTGCCTGGAACACAATGGTTGTTAGCTGCTGTTGAGTCAGCCTCCATTCCAACTCACTGTGACAACCAGCTCCCAGTGACTCCATGGGCAATATTCTCTCTGGTCCTGCACCATCTCTTTGGTTGTGCATCAGATTGTGATTCACAGGGGTTTTCGTTAACTGTTTTTCAGAAGAAGAAAGCCACGCTCTTCTTCATCGCTCATCTTAGTCTGGACACATCACAGAAACAGGTTCAGTCTCAAAGCCGCACCCAACCAAGCTTCCCCATTTCAGTATCATAGCAACACAGAATCAGTTCAGTACCTCAGCAATAACCAAGCATCCCCCTGACAAATGAGTGTTGGATGCACATGAGTTTCATTGTCTTGGACTCAAACCCAGATCTCCCACATGAAAAAGGAGAATTCTACAACTGAACCACCAATTTACCCTCAGAATATAATATGTATCCAGTAAATGGTTATTAAGAATGTGGCTGCCAGGAAAATCCAGCAATTTCCTGCCAAGGCTTAACACTAATATCTTCCCCCACACACTAGAAGGCTGCAGAGGAATGACTTTCTCCATGCCAGCCCTGGTATCTAGACAAGGGACCCTAACACGGAGCCACTGAGCCCCAGCAGGCTGGGGAGCAATGTCAAATTGGATGAGGGACAATCCTGGTTGAGTTAGTTTCCCTAAGCTCGCAGGGCAGTTTAGCATGTCCACAGCTGTGTTCAGAATAGCCATGCGATTACCACCGAGAGAAATTCTACATGCTTTCACACCCCATGCTAGTCGTTGCAGCCATCGTTGAGTACAGTTCATGCTCATCACTATCTAGAACTCACGGTGACGCTGTGGATGAGCCGTTGGGCACGTAACCTCAAGGTTGGCAGTTCAAAGACACCAGTTGTTCACTGAGAGGAAGGTGAGATGATCTGCTCCTGTAAAGATTTAGCCTGAGGAATTTTATATAGGGTCACAGTGAGTCAGGATCAACTCAATGGTGTTGGTTTGGTTTATTAGACCCACTATCAGATCATATTTAATGTTTTTATTAACATGTATATTTGCCACAAATCCAATGTCTTTTATTTTTATCACTGCATTTCAATACAATTTGTGCCTTTGTGATTCTGTATTTCATTGGAGGTATTTGGAAATATTATTCTGGGGAGTGGGCAGGTGTTCCATAGCCTTTCCTAAATGCCAAAAGGATCCATGGGGTTGCAATGGTTAAGACCCTCTAATAGAGTTTATCAAAGAGCCCTGGAGGCACAATGGTTAAGTGCTCAGCTGCTATCCAAAAGGTTGAAGGTTTGAACCCACCAGTGGCTCTGTTCTTGGAAGAAAAGCCAGGCAACTCATTCTTGTAAAGATTACAGCATAGAAAAGCCTAGAGCAGTGGTTCTCAAACTTCCTAATGCCACAACCCTTTCATACAGTTCCTCATGTTGTGGTGACCTCCACAACCATAAAAATATTCTCATTGCTACTTCATAACTGTAATTTTGTTACAGTCACCCTGTGCAAGGGTCCCACAGGTGGAGAACCATTGGTCTAGAGAGCTCTGCACTGATGCATTGAGTCACTATGAGTTGGACTGGACTAGAAGTTTCCTAACAAAAACACCAACAATCATTTTTTACCATACCTTGTTAACTCAAAAAGATTAACAAGCAATTTCACAAATGAGGACATCCAGTTGCCCCTCCAAACTGGAGTAGCATGAGTTAAATGGTGACCTTGACACCACGGTGTCCTCCAGTTGGTGCCATGCTGCCTTTATTCCCTCTGCCTCTCAGTTCTGTGGAGAAGAAGGGGAAAGGGAGGGAAAGAAAAAGAAAGAAATGAAAAGATAATTTTCCCAGCTTCTTCACATCACTGAATTGAACTTTACTTTTAATAAAAGTATTATGAAATGGAAATGGTGCTTTCACTATTTTGCTTTTAGGTGATATTCAGAGACATGGTGCTGGTAATTATTTGAGCCGGGGAGGTTAATGTGCGGACTTTCTGAATATGGTTGAGCCAGCATGCCCCCTTCCAGGCCTAGCATTTCCCAGGACTATGAGAAGTTATAGACAGTCTACCCTCTTCTTCCTCTGACTTCGCTGCAAACCATGGACACACTGGTTCTGACTTGACCTGGCTCCAGTACAGAAAAAAATATCCTCTTTGCATAATTGTAGTGCTTGCATTGGAAGGCACCCAGAGACAAATCTCTCATCTGGTGGCATAATGGGTTATGTGTTGGGCTATTAACTGCAAGGTCAGCAGTTGGAATTCACCAGTCGCTCCTTTGGAGAAAGATGAGGCTTTCTTCTCCCATAAAGAGTTATAGCCTTAGATGAGTATAAAAACTCAAAATGCATTGGCAGAGATTCCACAGAGAATAAGCCTCCATTAAATCCCCTGGGACCATTCACCAGGGATGGGATTAAACCCTGCTCAGCGTCAGTACATCAGAAAGTGTATTGTTGCAGATATGATTAGGTTAAACATTAACATCTTATCATTTGTCTTTACTCTTAACACGTTTTTCATTTGTTCTTTTTTTAATATTCTGCTTTCCTTTTTATTGAAAAAAGTAACTAATGTCACTAAACAAGTAGAGAATTTGTTAAATGAGAATCTAATCGGTTATGTAAACTTTCACTGTAAACATAACACAATTTTATTTTTACAAAGAGTTATAGCATTGGAAACCCAGGAGGCCGGAGTATTTTCTCTCGATAGGATTGTTATGCACCCAATGGCAATGAGTGTTGTTGGATTTTGTTTCTTTATTGTTTTCTGTAGCTATGGTGGGGTACAGGGGTTATGTGTTGGGCTGCTAAACGCAATGTCTGAAATGGCAAATTTGAAATCCCCAGCCACTCCAAGGGAGAAAGATGAGGCTTTCTACTCCCCTAAAGAGTTCCAGTCTCAGAGCAGCCAGTCCACAAAGAGAACAACATGGCTGGCCCCACTATGAGACATGATGCCCCTCAGTGACCAAGGGTGATACAGGGGACAGCACTGGAGACACAGTGTGCGAATTGCACCTAACCTGATTCCACCACACCAAAGCAAAGTGTGGTGGAGTGCAGTGGAACAGCAAGGGAATGGAGGGGCAAGGTCCCCAGGGAATGCTGAAAGTGGACTTTGGGGCCAGGTTGTGGTGCCTCAACAGACTGGATTGGAAAACACTCCTAAGGTCAAACAAATGATCCTTGAACTAACTATAAGCTCTTCTTTCTTGATGTGTTTTGTTTTGTTCTTTGTCAGTGGTTTGTTTTTGTTGTTTTGTTGTCTGGTTGTATACTGTTGCTCTGTTTTCCTCTGTCTTGTTTTCGTGCATGTTAGTGTCTCCACAGGTCTGTCTAAATAAGACAGGCTGGATGAACTATCTGGAGGAAAAACAACAGGACCAACAGTTCCGGGGGCACTTGGGATAGGGGGAGGTGCGGGGGGGGGGGTAAGGAAGTGGTGTTAACAAACACAGGGACAAGGGAACAACATGGGACTCAAAATGGTAGTGAGGGGGAAGTGGCAGGCCTGGTAGGGAATGATCAAGGGTAAGATTACGTAAAGAAGAGGTATAGCTGTAACCTAGGTTGGGACGGAGCATGGTAGTGGGACAGGAGGAAAGTCAAGGGAGATGGAGGAGAGAGCTAGGAGTCAAAGTACATTTATAGAGGTCTAGACAAAGACATGTACATGCAAATATATATATATATATATGTATGGGGAGATAGGTCTCTGATTCTATATTTATAGGTTTAGTATTAAGGTGGTGGCAGGACCATGGGCCTTAACTCAAGCACTCCCTCAATGCATGAATACTTTCTTTTATTAAATTGGCACTCTACAGTGCTCATCCTCCCGACACAACTGCTGAAGCCAAAGCTGGTTAACAAGTAAATGTGGTGAAGAAAGCTGATGGTGCCCGGCTATCAAAAGAGATAGTGTCTGGGGTCTTAAAGACTTGAAGATAAACAAGCGGCCATCTAGCTCAGAAGCAACAAAGCCCACATGGAAGAGCACACCAGCCTGTGTGATCACGTGGTCCCGAAGGGATCAGTTATCAGGCATCAAAACACAAAAAAATCACAGTATTGGCTGCACACCTCCATGATACGATTGGCGAAGACAAACGGGTGCATAAGCAAATGTGGCGAAGAAAGCTGATGGTGCCTGGCTATCAAAAGAGATAGTGTCTGGGGTCTTAAAGGCTTGAAGGTGAACAAGCGGCCATCTAGCTCAGAAGCAAAAAAAGCCCACATGGAAGAAGCACACCAGCCTGTGCGATCACATGGTGCCAAAGGGACCAGGTACAAGGTATTATGCAAAAATATATATATATACCATATATATGGTATGTATATGGTATATATATATATAATATATATATATATTATATATATAATAGTGAATGAAGGGGGAAGTGCAGAGTGGAGACCCAAAGCCCATTTGCTGGCCTCTGGAGATCCCCTCACAAAGGGGTTTAGGAGAGGAGATGGGTCAGTCAGGGTGCGATGTAGTACTGATGAAAAACACAGCTTTTCTCCAGATCCTGGATGCTTCCTCCCCACAACTACCATGATCCGTATTCTACCTTGCAGGACTGGATAGGGCAGAGGTTGTACACTGGTACATATAGGAGCTGGAGGCATAGGGAATCCAGGGTGGCTGATACCTTCAGGACCAGGAGTGTGAGGGGCGATACTGGGAGAGTAGAGGGTGAGTGGGTTGGAAACGGGGAACAGATTACAAGGATCCACATGTAACCTCCTCCCTGGGAGACAGACGGCAGAGAAGTAGGGGAGGGAGACTCCGGAGAGGGCAAGATATGACAAAATAACAATCTGTAGATTATCAAGGGCTCATGATGGAGTGGGGAGCGGGGAGGGAGGTTAAAAAAAAGAGGACCTGATGCAAAGGGCTTAAGTGGAGATCAAATGCTTTGAGAGTGATTAGGGCAAAGAATGTACGGATATGCTTTATACAATTGATGTATGTATATGTATCGATTGTAATAAGAGTTGTATGAGCCCCTAATAAAATGTTTTAAAAAAAAAGAGTTCCAGTCTCAGAAACTCATAGGTGCAGTTCTACCCAAAACTATAGAGTTGCCATGAGTTGGCATCAACTGGATGGCCGGAAGGACACATAACGATTCAGACCTGGGCTTAGTTTGGGTTCTCACTGAAGCAGACCCTGGCCAAAGACTTAAAGGCAATGAGCTTATTTAGGAAACTCTGAGCATGCAGGTAATGATGTGGGGTTGTGAGCCAGTGGAGGGAAGGCCACCGATAACAAATAGATTGTGAATCCAATTACAAACCTGGGAACCTGCTGCTTAATCACTTAGGAAGTCTCCAGGTGTAGGGTGTAGCACACGCCTCTCAGAGTTTTGCCATCCAAGGAGTGAGGGGCCTGGTCAGGGCTGTTCCCAGGGCCATATGTTCCTCAGCACATTCAGCCAGCACCAGCAAAGGGACCTTCAGAGCTGGCGCTTGGTGACTGAGGCGAGTACACAGAATCAGGAATTTGGGAGTGAAGAGAAGGAGCACCGGGAGTGTCTGCTACAGATTGGAGACTGGAAAGTCAACTCGTTGCTCCTCAAGGGGACAGGCGCTCCCCTCTCTGGATCTCACTTTTAACATCGATACACAAAGGTCGATTCTGTGAGGGTCACAGACTGGGGACTCCCATAGCCAAATGAGGACCTGTGTGGACTCTGGTTGGCCTGCTTATTCACTGCCATCTAGAAGATTCCAACGCACGATGACCCTATAAGACGGAGCAGAACTTCCCCTGTGGGTTTCCGAGGTTGAAATTCTATATGGACTAGAAAGTCTCATCTCTGCACAACCCCCACCCTATCCCCCACCCCCCACGCCCCCAGTGTGACTGGTGGTTTCAAACTACTGACCTTCTAGTTAGCTGCCCAACACATAACCCACTGTGCCACCAGGGCTCTTTGGCCTACCTGGCTTCTATCCAATGTTATTGAATCGCCTTTGAAAAAATCAGGAGGTTTTTAAGAAAACAGGAATTTTGACTTTCTCTAGAAAAATCGATCTGGCATCACTGGAACCTACACTAGAGGATCCACAATTCCACATGGCTCTGGGAATCTCAACATTTCTTTCTCCTGCTCAAAGTAAAATGGTTTAAGGGGACCTTTCACAGCTGGTGGGCTGTTCTCCTTTCTAGAAAGTTGCCTCTGTAAAGAAAATGCATCTTTCTTCCCTTTTACCTAGTTGGGGGTGGTGAGGGTAGCGGGAGCCATTGGGTTAAGAAAAAACAGTCGAGGAAGCTTCAGTCTGCCCTGCCAGGGCTTTAGAGTCCAAGCCTTTTTTGCTCCAGCTGACTGGCCTGCTGTTTCCAGGGCAGCCCCACCATCTGTTCCCAGATGCAGGGAGGGAGCCCACTTTCCTTCATCACACCTGCCCCAAACTCAGGCCCAGAACTACTGTCTAAACACAGAACAACTTTTGTCTGTGGCCAAATGTGGGACCCCAAATTTCTTCCCTCTTTCCCGATACTCCTTCAGTGACTTGATGACCTGGACCAGGCTGAGATGAATTAGCTTGCTCCTCACAGCTGGCTGCTGGGTTCCAGTCAACTCCCAGAGGCCACTGGCTGTGCCCATCAGTAGAAGTGGGAGTTGAGAACCCTCAGCTCTTGGCTGAGCAGCTCTGTCAGTCTGTAGCTGTTGACTGTAGCTGCTTCTGACAGCCAGTCTAGCTGGTGCTTTAAGTCATTTCAGTCGCTCCACCTCAGCTGTGATTAGTCTAGTCTCTGTAGCCTCAGAGGGAGGGGAAAACAAAACACCTCAATTACTTTGAATCAGAGTGGGTTATCCTCTTTTAAAAGGCAGAAAGTCTGAATTGGAGGATATTTTGGGGGGTCTCTTTTATGCATTTCACATTTACGAAATAAGCACTAACAGTATTTGTTCCAGTAAGTGGATCAGTACCACCTAAGGGCACACTCCTCCCACCAGGCCACGCCTCACTAAGAATAGAGGTCCATCACTTGTCTGGCATTTTGTGGTACTGTGGTGACTTTTGTTTTGTGTGATACTGGGAGCTATGTGATTGGCATTTCATATACCAGCAGGGTCACCCAAAGAACTTCCAGACAAAGAACAGACAATGAAGAAGGAATTGGCTGCCCGCATGGGAAGAATGAGCCATTGAAAACCCTATGGATAGCGGCAACAATGTCAGTTACTAGACCCCCCAAGAACAACAGAAGAACATTGTCAGAACGTGTGCCAGAAGATGAGCTGTTCAACTTGGAAAGTACTCAAAATACGGCTGAGGAAGAGGAAGAGCTGACTTTTCATAGGCAAGTCGACCATAATGATGCAAATCGAGTATAGCTATCAGGACCTTCATTTGCTGATGGGGCACAACTCAAAATGAGGAGAAATAGTTCAAATCGTCATTAATAATTGAAACTTGGGATGTATGAAATATGAATCTAGGGACATTGGAAGTCATTAAAAATGAAATGGAATACATAAAGATTGATATTGTAAGCATTAGTTAGCTGAAATGGACTGATATTGACCATTTTGAAACAGAAAATCTTATGGTTTACTCTGCTGGAAATGACACAATCAAGAGAAACAACATTGCATTCATCATCAAAAGGACATTTTAAGATCTATTTTAATGTACAATGCTATCTTTGATAGGATGCTATCTAGCCCCCTTCAAGGAGAACCAATCAATACAACTATTGTTCAAATTTATGCACCAACCACCCAAAGCTGGTGACACAGAAATTGAATAATTCTACCACCATATTCAGTCCCAAATTTGTCAGACTTGCTATCAAAATGCTATTGGAATGCAAAAGTTGAAAACAAAGAGGAAGGATCAGTAGTTGAAAAATATGGTCTTGGTGATAGAAACCAAGCTGGAGATCACATGACAGAGTTTGCAAGACCAGTAAATTGCTGATAGCATATACTATATTTTCCAACTTCTCTTCTTTCCTCTTAGGCTCCTACATTTGCACTCCAATCAACAATAATTACCAATTTATCTTGATTGTATGTTAGAATTTTGCATGATTAATGATTTCTTCAAACATTTGATCAACAACAAAAAAGGTGACCATAAATGTGGACTTCTCCAGATGGAATACACAGAAATCAAATTGACTACACCTGTGGGAAGAGACAATAAAAGAAGCTCAATATCAGCAACTGAAACCAGTCCAGGGGCTGATTGTTGAACAGATCAGCAATTGTTCATATGTGAGCTCAAGTTGAAGTTCAAGAAAATGCAAACAAGTACACGAGAGTCAATATACAACCTTGATAATAACCCACCAAATTTTGAGAACATCTCTGAATAAAGCAGTGTCATTTTTAAAAAAAGGAAATAAAGAAAAGATACAAGTGCTTGTCAGAAGAGACTGTGAAACTTACTCTTAATCAGAGAGTAGCTAAGGCAAATGGAAGAAATGATGAAGTAAAGAGCTAAAAAGAAAATTTCAAAGGACAACTCGAGAATACAAAGTAAAATATTATCACAAAATGTGCAAAGGCCTAGAGTTAGAAAACGAAAACAAATCATATTCAGCATATCTTAAACTGAAAGAACTGAAGAAAAATGTCAAGCCTCGAGGTGCAATATTAAAAAATTCTATGGGCAAAATATTGAATGATGAAGGAAACATCTGAGGAAGATGGAAACAATATGGAGTCACTGTATCAAAAAGAATAGACCAACATTCAACCATTTCAGGAGGTAACATATGAGCAAGAACCAATGGTCAGGAAAGAAGAAATCCAAGATGCATGGAAAGCACTAGCCCAAAACAAGATGCCAGGAATTGCTGGGATATCTATTGAAATGTTTCCACAAGCCGATAAAGCACTGGCAGCACTCACTCATCTATGTCAGGAAATTTGGAATATAGCTACTTGGCTAACTGACTGGAAGAGATCCATATGTGTATACATAACAAAGAAGGGAGACCAACGGAATGGTCAAATTATGTAACACTATCATTGGCATCACATGTGAGTCAAATTGTACTGAAGCTAATACAACAACAGTTGCATTAATTCATTGACAGAAAGTTACCATATTCAGCATTCAAGAGCCATCGTGGCACAGTGGTTACAGGTTGGATTGCAAACCCCAAGGTCAGCAGTTCAAAACCACCAGTCACTCCGTGGGAGAAAGGCAAGGTTTTCTACTCCCATAATGAGTTACAGTCTCAGAAACTCACAGGGGCAGTTAGTTCTACCCTATACTATAGGGTCAGGATGAGTTGTCATCAACTACAAGGCAGTGAGTTTGGTTTCCCAGAGATTTAAGCCAGATTCAGAAGAGGATGTGGAACAAAGGATATCAGATATCAGATGGATCTTGCCTGAAAGCAGTGAATACCCAAAAGATGTTTACTTAAGTTTTATTAACACCCAAGGTATCTGACTGTGTGGATCATAACAAAACATGGATAGTTTAGAGAAGGGAATTCCAGAACACTTTGTCTTGCTCGTGTGAAACTTTTACATGGATTAAGAAGCAGTAGCACAAATAGAACAAGGGTAGATTGCATGGTTTAAGAATCAAGAAAGGTGTGCATCCAGGTTGCACCCACTTATTATACTTTTTCAATCTGTATGGTGAGCAAATAATCAGAGAAGCCAAATTATATGAAGAAGAACACAGAATCAGATTTGGAGGATATATTATTAACAACCTGCTATATGCAGACGACACAGTTTGGCGTGCTGACAAGGATGGGGGACTTGAAGCACTTGCTGGTGAAGATCAAGGATTGCAGCCTTCAATGTGGGATACAACTCAACAAAAAGAAAACCAAAGTCCTCACAACTGAACCAATAGGTAACATGATGATAAATCGAGAAAAACTTGAAGTTGTCAAGGATTTTGTCTTGTCTGGATCCACAAGCAATGCTCCTGGAAGCAGCAGTCAAGAGATGAAAAGATACTTTGCTCTGGGTAGATCTGCTGCATAAGAGCTCTTTAGAATGTTGAAAAGTTAGGATGTTACTTTAAGCAGGAAGTGCACCTGATCCAAACCATGGTATTTTCATTTGCCTCATCTGCATGTGAAAAGCTTGCCATTGAGTGAAGAAGACCCAGGTAAACTGTATGAATTTGAACCATGGTACTGGCAAAGAATATTGACAGTACCATGGACTGCAAAAGAACAAACAAAATCTGTCCTGGAAGTACGGCCAGAATTCCCATTAGAAGTAAGGATGGTGAGACTTTGGACATGTTGTCAGTGGAGACCAGTCCCTGGAGAGGCATCATGCTCAGAAAAATGGAAGGGTTGTGAAAAAAGGTTGAAGGCCCTTGAAGAGCTGGATTGACACAGTGACTACAACAAGAGGACTGAGCATAGGAACACATGGGTGGATGGAGGAGGAGCTGTTATTGTTACATTCTGCTGTGAATAGGTTTGCCATGGACCAGAACCAACTGGATTGCAAACTAACAACAACAACAACAACAACAACAACAACAACAACAACAACAGGGAGAGACATTAAAAAGCCAAACTCACTGCCATTGAGTTGACCTTGATTCAGAGCAACCCGTGAGTTTCCCGTGAGTGTAACTTTTCACAGGAGGGGAAAGCCTGTTTAACCTACTACTTAGCAGCCCAGCCCATCACCAGGGCTCCACAAGGATAGAGAGAAGTACTGTTAGGGCTGGATAGGGTAGAGGCTGTACACTGGTACATATGAGGGCTGGAGGTACAGGGAATCCAGGGTGGACGATACCGTCAGGACCAAGGGTGTGAGGGGCGATGCTGGGAGAGTGGAGGGTGAGTGGGTTGGAAAGGGGGAACTGATTACAAGGATCCACATGTGACCTCTTCCCTGGGAGAGGGACAGCAGAGAACCGGGGAAGGGAGACTCCAGATAGGGCAAGATATGACAAAATAACGATGTATAAATTACCAAGGGTAAAAGAGGGAGGGGGGGAAGGGAAGGGAGGGGGAAAAAAAGAGGACCAGATGCAAAGGGCTTAAGTGGAGAGCAAATGCTTTGAGAATGATTGGGGTAGGGAATGTATGGATGTACTTTATACAATTGAAGTATGAATATGGGTGTATTGTGATAAGAGTTGAATGAGTCCCTATTAAAATGAAAGAAAAGAAAAGAGGAGAAAAAAAATGATTAGGGCAAAGATTGTACAGATGTGCTTTATACAATTGATGTATGTATATGTATGAACTGTGATAAGAGTTGTATGAGCCCCTAATAAATTGTTAAAAAAATGATCCTCAATTCTATCTGAATCCTTGCCAGGGCTGCAAGTTGCCTTAATAAACAAGAGCAAAAAAAGTACCTCTGGCAGCAGACCGCTCAGGTTCAAATCCAGGCTCTCTAACTTATTGACTATGTGACCTTGGACCTCTCTGTGCTTCCAAAGACTCACTTTCCAAAAGGGAAGTCATAAGCCAACTTTTCTTATTCCTCACTGGGTTGCTTTGAAGATGAAATGAGACATCTGTCTAAAAATGCTTCTGACCATCCCTTGGTTCTCAGAGCTCCATAAATGCTATGGATTATTGTTTTAAGATTATGAATGATTTTTTTCCAAGGGTAGTGCAAAGATTAACATCAGTGCTACTTCTCTCTGACAAAATATAAATCCAAATTTCTAAATAGCAGGGTCTGAACGGATGCGCTGTTAACAGCATCTTTCTTTTCTCCCATCACTTGTCACAGTAAATCTGATAAGAAATGCTGGGCTAGGGCCTGCAGCCAAGCCCCTCACTGGCAGAGTGCAGGACCTCAGGTTGTTGGCAGGCCAAGGGGCATCACAATGGCAAGAGGAGACGCCACAAAGGGCCCCTGATTCCTCCCCCACGCCCCCCTTCCCCACGTTCAGGGTGTAATGTCAAAATACAATTTTTTTGTCACCTGGTGAAATAATGAGCCCCCATTCCCGTTGCCTTGGTATCATCAGACCGCAACAGCCACGTGGGGTAATCGCTGTCTCCGTGTTAATGCTGCTCAGTTCAAACATTTTCACAGGCCCTGGCGAAATGAAACCCGTGCTTTCTACCTAGGTGGAGTTTGAGGCGATTCAGCCCATTTGCTTCTGCTGAAGAGGCTACCTCAGAAAAACAGGAAATAAAAACATAGAGGGTGCCATTGACATTAGGTTTCTCGTTTTCTTCCTTTCTTCCCTACCTTCCTTTCTTCTTCTTGCCCTTCTCTTTCTCTTTTCTTCCTTCCCTCCCTTTGCTCACGTCTTCCTGCCTGCCTTCACCTTCATCTTCCCTCCCGCACTCCTCCATTTCTTCTTCGCTCCTCTCTCCCCACCCCCACCTTTCTCCTTTCCTTCCCTGCCTTTTCCCTTCAGCCTCACAGTCTCCCTCCTTCACTCCCTCCCTTTCTTCCTTCCTTTCCCCACCCTGTTTTGATCCAATGATTTGTACTCCTTTCTTCCTCTCATTCCACCCCTCCCCATTGCTGGAGAAACATCAGTTCCTTGTGGCGCTGGTTTTTTGGCGCCAGACCCTATTCATTGGGTGCTCACAAGTCTACGTCCTGTGTGCAAACATAAGACAGACATATGATCAGGGTTGGACAGAAGATGGGATTTGACAGGTGTTCTGCACCCCAAATCTCCAGGAGGCAAAGGTAAAGTCAGACTCCTGCCTTTAAGGTTATATCTCCCATTGTAACTGCATCCCACAGAGGCTCCTGCCTCCTGGCCACCTGAGGCCTGCTGCCTGCCTTCCTCTAGCTCCTGGGGAATTGGGGCAGCAGTGGCAAGAACAACAAAAATCCCCAGGAGTTGACAAGAAGGGAGGCTGCCTTGCTCGAGAGACGGCCCCCTCACCCACCTGCATGTTGTTGAGATGCAGGTTCTCATCCCTGTGGCTGGGCAAGAAACGCCCCCTCGGCCAAACGCAGTGGCTTCAAACAAGGACCATCATCATGTGGTTGCTGGGAGGCCACTGGGTCGTGCTTGGAGTCTCCCATGAGTTGGCAGTCACATGGGAACTGGGGCAGGGGCCTCTGGTGACTCCAGTGCCTACACGTGCACTCAGAGGGCTGGCAGCTGAAGCTGGCCGTTAGCTTGGTGCATAGCTGGGTTGTTGGTTGGAGTGTCTCCACGTGGCCTTTCCAGGTGGCTCAGGCTTCTTTCAGCATTGTGTCCGGGTGCTGAGAAGTGTCCTGAGAGGTAGCACGTGGATGCAGGACATTCTGAGGGTGAGCACTCAAGAAGAAGTCTTTGAAGGGATTTTTCAGAAGCTGTGAAGCACTTTGGGGGAGGGAAGGGGGTTGCCCAAACTAGATGTCACAGCGTCATCTTCTGCATAATCTATTGGTCACAGAGGTCATGAAACATCCCAATTTAAGGGGAAAGGGCATAGACTCTACCTTCCTATAGGTAGCCTGTCAAGGAATTTGGGGGTCACATACGAAGACTGGGAGACCCTGGGTGGCACAAATGGTTAAGGACTCAACGTATCAAGAGGTGGGCAGTTGCACCCCTCAGAAGAAATAACTAATGGCCTGCTTCTAGAAGCCCACAGGCTTGAGAATCCTGTGATGTGTAGTTTCTCCCTGGCACCCAGAGGGTCCTCGGGAGCCAGAACCAACATAACAGCAACGGGTTAGGTTTCTGTTGGTTTTGTTTGGGCTAATATTAAAACGACTAGTATGAAATTATATATGTATTGTGTTTAACTCTCAGGACTCTGATTATGCTGAAGTTGAACAAAACCGTCTGCCTCTTCTATGCACGCCAGCCAATGGAGTCAAAGGGTGAGGGTCTGGAGGAAGAATGAATGTCACATTCCCGTCCTTATGTTTCAGTTGTCCTTAAAGGGCACAGGGGACAAACCAGATGTCTTTGATATGATTTTAACCTAATGATGTGCTAGTATGATGATGAGCAGCCAGAAAAGTAGTTTTAACTAATGTCATCCAATATTTGAAAAGTTGACGATTTCACATCGAATTTTATATTCTCAGCATCTCAGTTACAAACAGAAAAGCAGGCCTTAAAATCCTTGCATTTACCCAAGGCAACAACAGTCTGGAGCTAGAATTTGAATGTCCCCCGTGGATGAGCTGCCACGTGCCTGTTAACCACAGTCCCCATCCATCCCTATTGCCCCCAACACAGAGGTTGGCTACAAGTATCCTTTATCTATATGGCTAAATAGGTTAGTTGGTTTGGATTGGGTTGCTAGTTTTTCCTGTTTTGTTTTTGCTTACTTTTGATTCTTTGGGGGGCTAGGAAATGGTGTGTATTTTGGTACCATGTCTTCCAAAGCGAGAAAATAAAACCCAGTAAGCCAAGAAGGTCAAACAGTCTAGATTAATGATGAAAGGAGGAGCCCTGTTGGTGAAGTAGATTATGAGTTGGACTTCTAACTGCAAGATCAGAAGTTCGAAACTCCCCTCCCCACCCCCACTCCACAAGAGAAAGATGAGATTTTCTACTCCTGTAAAGATTTACAGCCTTGGAAACACACAGGGGCAGTTCTATACTCTGTCCAAAGGGTTGCTATATGTCAGAATTGATTCCAGGGTAGTGAGGTTTTCTTGATTGATATAAATAATTTTTGGTGAGTATTGAAAAAACCAGTCAATATTATTTTTAATACACATCAAAGAAGGTCCACATTAATTGTTCACACAACCCTGCCACCTTCTTTCTTTATTCCCTTGCCTCTCAGTCTACTTTCTTCCTCCCTATGGTCTTTTATCTCATTCTTTTTCTTTCAAGGATTAGCCTAGGAGTGGGAAAGTCTGAGTAATTCTTAACCAAAAGACTAAATTGGTTTTATTGTTGGTGTTATTACTTGGGTTAATTTTTTTTCTTTTCCCTTCTTCTATTGGTTTGTGTCATGTAATCCAGAAAATGGGGAAACATTTGGAACATCTAAACGCTAACCTTTCTCAGTAGACTACAAGCATTAAAAGCAACAGAGATAAACACTCCAATAATAACAATAACATACAAGGATAGCTAGAGAGATAAATAGATAGATAGACAAACCACAAAATCTGAGCAGTTGTGGGAAGGAGAATGGGACTAGCCCCATGAATAAATATAGGTTTGCCAGAGAATAGTTCTATATACATATTAGCATATACTATAAATATGTCCATGAATATAATAGTGCATCCAGGAGGCATAGTTATGAAAATGTCTTAGCTATAACAAAACCCCTTGAGGGAGCGTGTCCTAAATATGGGGGATCAGGAACATAGCTCTGAGAGACCTCAAAATCAATTCGTACAAACTGGCTCACAAAGACAATGTTCTGTATCCATCAGGGAAGTGACTGGGGTCTTCAAAAGCTAGTGAGTAGCAAACTAAAAGTCGGTTCTTGTGTGTGTGTGTGTGTGTGTGTGTGTGTAAAAATACACCAAGTAAGACACCCTCCAGAGATTCTACCAGGGTGTGTGTGTGTGTCTGTGTGTGTGTGTGTGTTTGTGTAAAAAGACACGAAGTCAGAAGCCCTCTAGAGATTCTACAAGGATGTGTGTATGTGTGTGTGTTTGTGTAAAAAGGACACAATGTTCGAAGCCCTCCATAGATTCTGCAAGGTGTATGCGTGTGTGTGTGTGTGTGCATGTAAAATCACACGAAGTCAGAAGCCCACTATTGATTCTGCAAGGGTGTGTGTGTGTATGTGTGTGTTGTGTTTGTAATAATTACACCAAGTTAGAAGCCCTCCAGAGATTCTGCAAGAGAGTGTGTGTGTGTATGTTTGTGTGTGTGAAAACGATACAAAGTCATAAATGGTCTGGAGATTCTGCAAGTGTGTGTGTGTGTGTGTGTGTGTGTATATGTGTATGTGTGTCAAAAGGACAAGAAGTCAGAAGCCCTCTAGAGATTCTGCAAGGGTCAGTGTATTGTGTTAAAAGGACACGAAGTCAGAAGCCCTCTAGGTTTTCAGGAAAGGTATGAGTGTGAGAGTGAGGGAGTGTGTGTGTGTAAAAAGGACATGAAGTCAGAAGCCCTCTAGAGATTCTTCAAGGGTGTGTGTATGTGTAAAAAGGACACAAAGTTCGAAGCCCTGCAGAGATTCTGCAAGGGTTTATGTGTGGGGGTGTGAGTGTGTGCGTGTAAAAATCAAACGTAATCAGAAGCCCACTATTGATTCTGCAAGGGTGTGTGTGTGTGTGTGTGTGTGTGTGTGTGTGCGTTGTGTTTGTAATAATTACACCAAGTTAGAAGCCCTCCAGGGATTCTGCAAGACAGTGTGTGTATGTGTGTGTGTGTGTGTGTGTGAAAATGACACGAAGTCATAAACCGTCTGGAGATTCTGGAAGGTTGTGTGTGTGTGTGTATGTGTGTCAAAAGGACACGAAGTCAGAAGCCCTCTAGAGATTTTGCAAGGGTGAGTGTATTGTGTTAAAAGGACACGAAGTCAGAAGCCCTCTTGGTTTTCTGGAAAGGTATGAGTGTGAGAGTGAGGGAGTGTGTGTGTGTAATAAGGACACGAAATCAGAAGCCCTCCAGAGATTCTACAAGTATGTGTCTGTGTGTGGGTGTGTGTGTGTGTGTGTTTAAAAAGGACACGAAGTCAGAAGTACTGCAGAGATTTTGCAAGAAAGTGGCTTTAGGTTGTGTGTGTGTGTGTGTAAAAAGGACATGAATTCAGAATCCTTGTAGAGATTCTACAAGGGTGTATGTGTGCGTATGTGTGTGTGTGTGTGTGTGTGTAAAAAGAACACCAAGTCAGAAGCACTCTAGAGATCCTGCAAGCATGTGTGTGTGTGTGTGTGTGTGTGTGTGTGTAAAGAGGAAACGAAGTCAGAAGCACTCCAGAGATTGTGCAAAGGTGCTTGTGTGTGTGTATATGCGTGTGTAAAAAGATATGAAGTCAGAAGGCCTCCAGAGATTCTTCAAGGGTGTGAGTGTGTGTGCGTGTGTGTGTAAAAAAGAAAAGAATTCAGAAACCCTCTAGAGATTCTGCAAGGGTGTGTGTGTGTGTGTGTGTGTGTGTGTGTGTGTATAAAAAGGACATGAAGTCAGAAGCCCTCCATAGTTACTAAAAGGTTGTGTGTGTATAGTTTTGTTTGTTTAAAAAGGACAGGATTTCAAAAACTCTCTAGAGTTTCTGCAAGGGTGTGTGTGTGTGTGTGTGTGTGTATCTGTGTAAAAAGGACCCGAAATCAGAAGCCCTCTTGAGATTCTGCAACGGTGTGTGTGTGTGTGTGTGTGTGTGTGTTTAAAAAGGACAAAAATCAGAAGCCATCCAGAAATTCTGCAAGGATGCATCTATGTGTGTGTGTATGCGTGTGTAAAAAGATATGAAGTCAGAAGGCCTCCAGAGATTCTTCAAGGGTGTGAGTGTGTGTGCGTGTGTGTGTAAAAAAGAAAAGAATTCAGAAACCCTCTAGAGATTCTGCAAGGGTGTGTGTGTGTGTGTGTGTGTGTGTATAAAAAGGACATGAAGTCAGAAGCCCTCCATAGATACTAAAAGGTTGTGTGTGTATAGTTTTGTTTGTTTAAAAAGGACAGGATTTCAAAAACTCTCTAGAGTTTCTGCAAGGGTGTGTGTGTGTGTGTGTGTGTGTATCTGTGTAAAAAGGACCCGAAATCAGAAGCCCTCTTGAGATTCTGCAACGGTGTGTGTGTGTGTGTGTGTGTGTTTAAAAAGGACAAAAATCAGAAGCCATCCAGAAATTCTGCAAGGATGCATCTATGTGTGTGTGTGTGTGTGTGTGTGTGTGTGTGTGTGTGTAAAAAGGACACGAAGTAAGAAGCCCTCCAGAGATTCTGCAAGAGTGTGTGTGTGTAACAAGGACATGACGTCAGAAGCACTCAAGAGATTCTGCAAAGGTTTGTCTGTGTGTGTGTGTGTGTGTGTGTGTGTGTGCGTGTGTGTGTGTGTGTAAAAAGGACCCGAAATCAGAAGCCCTGTTTGTGAGCCCTGGCTCTGTTTCTTAGTGGTCCTTATCTCTCAATTTTGGACTCCCAGATACCTGAGGGTGTCATGGTTCCGTGTTGGGGTTCTAACGGCAAGGACAGCAGCTAGACCCCACCAGGCACTCCAAAGGAAAAAGATGACACTTTCTGGTCCCCTAGATAGTTCATATCGGAAACCCACAGTGGCGGTTTTGCTGTGTTCTGCGGGGTCACTGTGAGTCAGAATCGACTCAGTGACAGTGAATGTGGTTGAGTGTTTGAACACCTTCCTTTCATCCTCTGTGCAGGCAGCTCTGTTTTAGAGGAGTTAGGCCAGTCCCATGTATTAGAATCTCCTTCAGAGCAACTGGGCAGGTGTGTGTCTGCGTGTTTCTAAGGTCATCTTGTTTTTCTCATTCAAGGAATGTGGAGAGCAGCGGTCTTCAAATCGGTTTAAAGAGAGAAAGGGGATAAAAAAGAGAACAAAGAAAAAGAGGGTGAAAAAGAATTGGAGGGGAGGGGCTCTGAGGAGAAGAGGGTGTTGCTCAGGCTTCTAAGGCTGTCAATCAGCCTGGTAGCCAGCTGTGAGCTTACCTGGTGTACCTCCAAGATCCCAGAATCCCTAGTTGACAGTGGAATTTGCATAGCGAACTGGCTCATTGAGCCGAGCCGGAGGCCTCTGTCTGCAGCAGAGACCAAGCCCTGTGCGGCACCTCCTGCTCCCATCTGCAAGCAGTGGGGTCCAGATGCGGGTCCTGCGGTCTGCTTCCTGTTGTAAAAGGCAGGGTTGGGACAAGTAGCCTTCTACTGAGTCTCTCCCCCATCTACCCAGTCGACCCCCTTACCTGGGGGAGCAGGTTCCAGGCTTGCTGTGGCCAGCTAATAGCAATTAGTAGGCATAGCGCTAATGAAGAGAGGGGACAGCTGGGCAGAGGGCCTAAACCTGCTGAGCGCCACGGCCCCTGAGACACTGGCGAGCTGTTGGCTCCCAGCTCCTTGTCCCTGACTCTTACCTGCCTCCCTCTCTCGAGTTCACTCTTGAATTTCAGTCTCCATCCAATCTCACCCAGCCTTGCTGCCTGACTGGAGAGGGAGCCTGGAGGCTGTTAGAATGGCGCTGCTCAGGCTCTTTGGGCTAAAGAGTCTGAAGTGGGCCAGCAACTCCATGAAGTTCCCTCCCTCAGGCAGTTTTCTGCCCCTCCATCCCACTTAGTCTCCCTGCAGGCCTGGCCCTGGGCCCTGACCTTCCACTTGCTTCCTCATCCAACATGTGGTGGGCTAGCTCTTGCCAAGTACACACATGGGTGCAGACATGAGAGATCCCACTCTCTCCTGGAAACCAGGTCTGTAAATGAGGCCACAGCTGAGGCCTGTTCTTACCCAAATCATGTGCATCCTTCTCTCTGCCCTCTGCCCCGGGGTAGGGACAAGAGTTCTGGGAAGACCGGCCACCCCATCGCTATGGGGCATGTCTCGACGGTGCTGGTGCACCGAGCACTGGGCAAGCAGGGCTCCCTACAGGACCTTGCGCCGTGTGGGGCTACAGAAGGGGAGAAAGGCAGAAGAGTGCTGTCAGGAGCCAGCTGCACTCTGGCAACGTGGGGTCCTCTGGGCTGGGCCGCTGAGGTGGGGTGCTAAGTCTGTGCTCCACTCTCCCTCTCCCTCTCCCTCTCCCCAGGTGTGTGGTTGTGCTCTTCAACCCCCAGAAACACAAGCAGCACCACATCCTCAACAGCTCCAGGTAAATGGGCTCTGGGGCTTTGGGGAGTGCCACCTTTCCCCAGGGACGGCCAGAGGGGTGCCACCTGCTTCTCTGTGGCATTGGGCCCTGTTGGGCCCCAGGCATGCGAGGGAAGCAGCACAGGGACAGCGGGTTTGCTGCCCTTGTTTTGGAGGGGACTGTGAGAGGCCAGACCTGGGCCAGGCTGCCAGTGCCCCTCTTGAGCCTGCCCGATTCCTTTCAGGAAAACCATCACTGCCCTTGCTTTCTCTCCTGATGGCAAGTACCTGGTCACCGGTGAGATGAGTGAGGAAGGAAGCTCAGGCACTGCAGAGGGGGTGGCCTCGCCTTAGCAGAGAGTGACAGCCTGCGGCCCGCATAGGACTGGTGCCAATTTTGACTTTCTGTACTGGTGTCCACATTTGGTGTTTGGTCTGCCCTAGAGCAGTGTTCTTAGGCTGTAGCCTGCATCAGAAGTGCCATGGTCACCCCTTAGTACAGACTGCTGGCTCTGGGGTTCTGCTGGTCTGGGGTGGCTCTCTTCAGTTTGCAATGCTAACAAGTAGTTCCCGGTGAGGCTGAAGCTGCCAATTTGGGAACCACATTTTGGAAAACACCTCCTTAAAACATCCCTTATCCCTGGAGTCCCCCTGTTGGTCACAGTGTGGAACAGGACTGCCCTCCCATAGACTTGCCCTGTGAGGCTGTGAGAGCAAACCGCAGGAGTGGTGGTTCTTGCCCATCCAAATCACGCCAGGAGCCCATCCCTGAGAGTCCCTGTTCCCCAACACTGATCACATTCCCTCCGGGGATGTCCTTGATTCATGTGCAGGTGCATTAGGTTAGGTGTCCTTCATTTATGTGCAGGCTCTTGTCCAGTTGCTGGGAGGGCCAGGCCTCCGTGGATGGGGAGGGAGCTGGCTGCCTCTGGCCTTTACTTCGGGGTCTTATGTCCCTGCAGAGTGGACACATGCCTGCTGTGCGGGTATGGGATGTGTCGGAGCGCAGCCAGGTGGTGGAGCTTCAGGAGCATAAGTATGGCGTGGCATGTGTGGCCTTCTCACCCAGCGCCAAGTACATTTTCTCAGTGGGCTACCAGCATGACATGATCGTCAATGTCTGGGCCTGGAAGGTGAGTGGGCTGCTGGCCTCAGGACAGGCGGGGCCGGGAGGGGAGCCAAGAAATTGCTGACCGGTGGCCTTCACTTCCGCCTGCTGGCCTCAGTCCCTTTCTAGAGAACTCTGAGCAGAAAGGAGCAACTGGGTATCTAGGATGCTGAAGAAGGGGCAGAAGGAGAGGTCAAGTTCACAGCTTGTCTAACCTACTTCAGTGTGTAAGTTTCTTTTCCCTCAGCTCCTAGAAGCAGAGCCTTGATTTCCCTTGACTTTCTCTCCAGAAAAACATTGTAGTGGCTTCCAACAAGGTGTCCAGTTGGGTGACAGCAGTATCCTTCTCTGAGGACTGCCGCTACTTTGTCACTGCAGGCAACCGGCACATCAAATTCTGGTACCTCGATGACAGCAAGACCTCAAAGGTGAGGCAGCAAGTAGCCACTAGGGTGGGGTCTGCTCAAATCTGTTCCACCTGCGCCCCCTTCTGCATGCTCAAAAGCCCCTTGGAAGTCTCAGCTGGGCCAGGTGCTATGTCAATCTGCAAGGGAAGCCTTCTCCCTCTCTCCCCAGGGCCTGCTTTCCAGGGTATAGCCTGCAGGGTGGGTGGGTGGCACCTGTGGTGGGTCTCCGCAGGTGAATGCCACTGTGCCCCTGCTGGGCCGCTCTGGGCTGCTGGGGGAACCTGCGGAACAACCTGTTCACTGAAGTAGCCTGTGTCCGCGGGAAGAAGACTGACAGCACCTTCTGTATCACATCCTCAGGGCAGCTGTGTGAGTTCAGTGACCAGCGACTGTTGGACAAGTGGGTGGAGCTGAGGGTAAGTGAATGCTTTGTCGGCACCCTCCTGTCTGTCACCTCCGGGCTCCGGGGCACCTGAGTCTGCATGCACGCTGGGGGAGGCCCCAGGCGGAGGAAGGTGTTTGGGAACCTCTCTGCTCGCTCGTGTTCTCTGTCTCTGCCTCTTCCTCTGCTTTCCTCTTCTGCTCAGCACACAGACAGCATCACAGTAAGTGTGCTGGCCCTGTCCGCTGCCTCTGCTGCCTTTCTCTTGGCCAGCCTTTTCTGGGTGTGTCTTTGCCCAAACCTCAGGTGCCTTATAAGGCTTGCTGACGCCTTCCCCCTAATTGCACGGGGCTGTGAGCCCTCTGGCCAGCTGCTGTTAGAGGGAGGGGCATTGAGGGGCTCCAGCCAGGGCAGCTGGCCTGCCTTGCACTTGTCCTTGCCTCTTGGCTCATGGCTGTTGAGGTGTCGGGTGAAGGAGTGGGCAGACGCCCTTGCTGACTGGGGCTTCTGTGCTCACAGACCACAGTGGCCCACTGCATCTCGGTGAGCCAGGACTACATCTTCTGTTGCTGTGCTGATGGCACCGTGCGCCTTTTCAACCCCTCCAACCTGCACTTCCTCAGCACGCTGCCCCGGCCCCATGCCATGGGGACAGACATTGCCAGCATCACAGAGGCCAGGTGAGCGGTGTGGGTGGGCCCCTGAGTCCTGTCAGAGCCCCACTCTGTGCCAGGCCATCCCTGGCATGCTGCAAGGAGAGGAGGGCACACATAGACCTCTGGGAAGACCCTTGCAGTCAAGCACAGGTGGGTCCTTTAGCATTTGTTGCTCACTGTGGGCAACCGTGGTAATCTGAGTCTGCAGTGTGGTAATGCATTGTCCTGTAAAGACCACAGCTAGGACAGACGGGCAGTTCCTTAGGGTTTCTGAGAGAGACTGGAAACCTGACGGAGCAGGCCTTTCTCCCTCAGGGTGGTCCTGGGTAGCAGCTGCGGTAGGAGGGTCTTATTGTAGCCTCGCGCCTTGGGTTGGGTGATTGCAGGAAGTGAAGTTTTGCTCTGGTTTCAGTGCTGTCAGGAAGCGGGGCAGTTCTGCAGTTGGGTATATTAATTTCTCTTTCAGGGCAGGAGGGGGCTAAATCTGCAATTGGCAGGAAATGATATATGACCATGATTGTGGTTTGCACAGTGCCCTTCCTTGTCCTCTGACGTGAGTCTAGAAGGGCCTGACATCTGCTTGGCTGCATCACGGCCACACACTGTCCTCGCCTGACGTTGGGGGCTATGAAATAGCTTGTGTTCTTTTGGAGAGCCCCATGGCAAGGAATGCCAGGCCAGCCGCTGCGTTCTTTCTCCAGTGACTGCTGGCCAACCTGCTGCTCCTCCCTTTAGTGCCCCATTTCATTAGCACTCACTCACCAGTTTGCCCTGTCTGCCCAGGACACCCCGCTCCCCTCTTTCCTCAGTCGCCTTTTCGCTGGAGTGGCCAATGCGAAGTATCGGGACACCATCGCCTTGACCTTTGATCCTGCAAATCAGTGGCTGTCTTGTGTGTACAATGACCATAGTATTTATGTCTGGGATGTGAAGGACCCCAAGAAAGTGGGCAAGGTGTATTCAGCTCTGTATCATTCCTCCTGCATCTGGAGTGTAGAGGTACGTGGGCCAGGTCTGCTGAGACTGACCGTGTTTCCTGGGCTAGCATTAGGAACTGGGGTTCCTCAAGTGTGGAATTTGTTTCCTCCAGCACCCTTGCTCCCCCAGCAGTGCCCCTGGGTCCCTTCGTATCTGTTAATTGGCTCTGAGGATGCGAGGGGATATTAGTGCTGACTCATCTCAGACGTTTTTCAGTATGCCCCTGTGCAGTCTTAGCTTGGCCTCTTTGGACATGTTCCTGAACTTGACCAAACCTTAGTTTCTGCAATTGTGAAATGACATACCTGATGCATTTGAGTTTTACGAAAAGGAGACAATGTAAGTGGGATATTTAGAATGCCTAGTACTTACTAGATGCTTGGTTAATATATATTCCTTTACTTGTTAAAGACAAGAGCTAATGATTATGACTTGCTTGCTATGGGATAAGCCTGGGGCCAAGTCTTGACCAGCCTTTTCTCTACTCTCATTCCGTCCCATCTCTGTGGGCAGCCAAGGTCTGACCCGGGTCCCTCTGGTCCTTTTGCTCCTCCAGGTCTACCCTGAGGTGAAGGACAGACAACAGGCCTGCCTGCCCCCGAGCTCCTTTATCACCTGCTCTTCTGACAGCACCATCCGCCTGTGGAATACAGAGAGCTCTGGGGTGCATGGCTCCACCCTGCACCGAAACATCCTCAGCTACGTGAGCCTGGTGCCCCCACACCACAGTCTCAGGATCTGGGTCTCCAGACCAGACTGTTCCAGATGTTGTTTGGCCAAACTCTGACAAGGATGTCCTCTTGGCCCGCATATCTCTCCCTGACAGGTGTCCTGTGTCAGGACTTCCTCACCCACCTCTTCTCCTGACCTGTTTCACTAGTACCTCATTAAGATCATCTATATGGATGGGAACATGTTGGCCCTGCTGGACACCGAGCTGCCTGGGGGAGACAAAGCCGATGGGTCCCTGATGGACCCCCATGTGGGCATCCGCTCTATGTGCATCAGCCCCAACGGGCAGCATCTAGCATCAGGGGACCGTATGGGCACGCTCAGGTAAGGCCATTTGTGGAGTGCAACCCGTTGCCTCCAGGGGACAGGATGGGGGAACTTTAGGCCCCCAAGGACAGAGGTTCAGGAGGCTTTAGCTGAAAAGGGTTGGGGACAAAATTTATTATCTTCAAGGGAAAGATACTAACTTGACAATGAAGAAACGGCAAAACCCACCCTTAGCCAAGTCATTAAGGTTAACATCCCGTGGCAGCAGCATGAATCTGGTGAGAGGGTACACTGAGAGGCTTCAAAATGTTCCCAGAAAATGTTATTACTCTTAAGAACTCCCAATAAAATGTTGAACAACAACCAACGTTGATGGAAAGTTTCTTTTAGTTCTGTTTTTCCATGCAGCCTCCTTCTAGCATTGTGTCTGGTATTCTTGACCCAAATGTATAAGGAACTTAGGATAGTCATGAGGAAACATCAGGCAAACTTCATTTGAGGTACACCTGCCAGAGTAACTTATCATACTCTCCCAGGTGTCACGGTAGGAAAGACAAGCAAAGACTGAAAGCCGTTCTAGACTGGGACAGATGACACCCATGTGCCGTGGGGGCTCCTAGGATCCTGGAGCAGAAGAAGGACATTCATGGGATAAACAAACTCATTGGCATTGGGTTGATTCCAACTCAGAGCAACCCCCGCTGGTGACATTTAAATAAAGTCTAATAATGTTGTACCAGTGTGACCTCCGTGGTCCTTATCACTGTGTACTGTAGTACATAAAACATTAATACGAAGGGAGACCAGGTGAGAGAGTTGAATGTGACATATCTTGACTCATTTTTCTAAGTCTAAAGGTTCAACCCAAAAGGTAAAGTAAAACAGCTCTTGATGGAGAGGAAAAGGTGGAAGGGGGTGGGTGATGATTCTTTCCCCCGCTGCCTGGCACTGAACGGCCTCTCCTCTCTTCTCATTTTGCAGGGTCCATGAATTGCAGTCCCTGAGTGAAATGCTGAAGGAGGAGGCCCATGAGTCAGAGATTCTGTGCCTGGAGTACTCGAAGCCAGACACAGGTACCTGGCCCTGGCCTAGAATGGCCTTGAATGAGCCCCTCCAGTCTGGCCAGAGCCACTGATACTTGTCCTGCCTCTTGACTATGGGGCTGATCGTTCTTTTGGCTACCAAAAGAGTTAGTGATCCTTCTTGATGTCTCTGAAGGCTTTGGGGGAGGACTGCATCTCAACTCTGCCCGACTCCATGGCTCATGTGGCTTAAGGATGTGGGGCTCAGTTTCTCTGGGTGGTCTTTGCTGGGCACTCATCAGCTGACGGAGTTCATCCCATCCCAGGTCTGAAGCTGCTGGCCTCAGCGAGCCGGGACCGGCTGATCCATGTGCTAGACGCAGGGCGGGAGTATAGCCTGCAGCAGACGCTGGACGAGCACTCCTCCTCCATCACCGCTGTCAAGTTCGCAGGTGTGGGCAGAGCACTTAGACACACTCTGCCACCTACCACCCCTGCCACCTGCCTGCCACGCCCAACACTCCATAGATTCTGAAAGGGTGTGTGTATGTGTGTGTGTGTGTGTGTGTAAAAAAGTCATGAAGACAGAAGTCCTCCAGAGATTCTGCCAGTATGTGTGTGTGTGTGTTTGTAAAAAGGACACCAAGTACGAAGCTCTCAAGAGATTCTGCAAGGATTTATGTGTGTGTGTGTGTGTGCGGGTGTAATAAGGTCACGAAGTAAGAAGCCCTCCAGAGATTCTGCAAGGGTGTGTGTGTGTGTGTGTATGTGTGTGTGTGTGTGTGTGTGTTTAAAAAGGACACAAGTAAGAAGCCATCCAGGAATTCTGCAAGGATGTGTGTGTGTGTGTGTGTGTGTGTGTGTGTAAAAAGGACAGGAAGTCAGAAGCCCTGTAGGAATTCTGAAAAGGCATGGGTATCAGTGTGATGGAGGGTGTGTGTGTGTGTTTGTGTGTGTGTGTGTGTGTGAGTGTAAAATGGACAGGAAGTCAGAAGCCCTCCAGAGATTCTGCAAGGGTGTGTGTGTGTGAGTGTGTGTGTGTGAGTAATAAGGACACGAAATCAGAAGCCCTCCAGAGATTCTACAAGTGTATGTGTATTTGTGTGTGTGTGTGTAAAATGGACAGGAAGTCAGAAGCCCTCCAGAGATTCTGCAAGGGTGTGTGTGTGTGAGTGTGTGTGTGTGAGTAATAAGGACACGAAATCAGAAGCCCTCCAGAGATTCTACAAGTGTATGTGTATTTGTGTGTGTGTGTGTAATAAGGACACAAAATCAGAAGCCCTCCAGAGATTCTACAAGTGTGTGTGTGTTTGTGTGTGTGTGTTTAAAAAAGGACACGAAGTCAGAAGGACTGCAGAGATTTTGTAAGAGAATGAGTTTGGGGTGTGAGTGTGTGTGTGTGTGTGTGTGTTTGTGTAAAAGGACACAAAGTCAGTAGCCCTTCAGAGATTCTGCAATTGTGTGTGTGTGAGTGTGTGTGTCTGTGTGTGTGTGTGTAAAAATCACACGAAGTCTGAAGCCCACTATTGATTCTGCAAGGGTGTGTGCGTGTGTGTTGTGTTTGTAATAAGTACACCAAGTTAGAAGCCCTCCAGAGATTCTGCAAGAGTGTCTGTGTGTGTGTGTGTGTGAAAACAACACGAAGTTATAAACTGTCTGGAGATTCTGCAAGGGTGTGTGTGTGTGTGTGTATGTGTGTGTGTTTCAAAAGAACAGGATATCAGAACCCCTCTAGAGATTCTGCAAGAGTGAGAGTGTTGTGTTAAAAGGACACGAAGTCAGAAACCTTCTAAGTTTTCTGAAAAGGTATGAGTGTGAGAGTGAGGGAGTGTGTGTGTGTGTGTGTGTGTGTGTAATAAGGACACGAAATCAGAAGCCCTCCAGAGATTCTAAAAGTGTGTGTGTGTTTGTTTGTGTGTGTTTAAAAAAGGACACGAAGTCAGAAGGACTGCAGAGATTTTGTAAGAGAATGAGTTTGGGGTGTGAGTGTGTGTGTGTGTGTGTGTGTGTTTGTGTAAAAGGACACAAAGTCAGTAGCCCTTCAGAGATTCTGCAATTGTGTGTGTGTGAGTGTGTGTGTCTGTGTGTGTGTGTGTAAAAATCACACGAAGTCTGAAGCCCACTATTGATTCTGCAAGGGTGTGTGCGTGTGTGTTGTGTTTGTAATAAGTACACCAAGTTAGAAGCCCTCCAGAGATTCTGCAAGAGTGTCTGTGTGTGTGTGTGTGTGTGTGTGTGTGTGTGTGTGAAAACAACACGACGTTATAAACTGTCTGGAGATTCTGCAAGGGTGTGTGTGTGTGTGTGTATGTGTGTGTGTTTCAAAAGAACAGGATATCAGAACCCCTCTAGAGATTCTGCAAGAGTGAGTGTGTTGTGTTAAAAGGACACAAAGTCAGAAACCTTCTAAGTTATCTGAAACGGTATGAGTGTGAGAGTGAGGGAGTGTGTGTGTGCATGTGTGTAAAAAGGACACGAAATCAGAAGCCCTCCAGAGACTCTACATGTGTATGTGTGTTTGTGTGTGTGTTTAAAAAAGGACACGAAGTCAGAAGGACTGCAGAGATTCTGTAAGAGAATGAGTTTGGGTTGTGAGTGTGTGTGTGTGTGTGTGTGTAATAAGGACGCGAAATCAGAAGCCCTCTAGAGATTCTTCAAGGGTGTGTGTGTGTGTGTTTTTGTAAAAAGGACACAAAGTCAGAAGCCCTTCAGAGATTCTGCAAGGGTGTATGTGTGTGTGTGTGTGTAAAAATCACACGAAGTCAGAAGCCCACTATTGATTCTGCAAGGGTGTGTGCGTGTGTGTTGTGTTTGTAATAAGTACACCAAGTTAGAAGCCCTCCAGTGATTCTGCAAGAGTGTGTGTGTGTGTGTGTGTGTGTGTGTGTGAAAACGACACGAAGTCACAATACATGTGGATATTCTGCAACGGTGTGTGTGTGTGTGTGTGTATGTGTGTGTGTCAAAAGGACAGGATGTCAAAAGCCCTCTAGAGATTCTGCAAGGGTGTGTGTGTGTGTGTGTGTGTGTATGTGTGTGTGTGTTTAAAAAGGACACAAGTAAGAAGCCATCCAGGAATTCTGCAAGGATGTGTGTGTGTGTGTGTGTGTGTGTAAAAAGGACAGGAAGTCAGAAGCCCTGTAGGAATTCTGAAAAGGCATGAGTATCAGTGTGAGGGAGGGTGTGTGTGTGTTTGTGTGTGTGTGTGTGTGTGTGTGTGTAAAATGGACAGGAAGTCAGAAGCCCTCCAGATTCTGCAAGGGTGTGTGTGTGTGAGTGTGTGTGTGTGAGTAATAAGGACACGAAATCAGAAGCCCTCCAGAGATTCTACAAGTGTATGTGTGTTTGTGTGTGTGTGTGTGTGTAATAAGGACACAAAATCAGAAGCCCCCCAGAGATTCTACA
Source organism: Tenrec ecaudatus (assembly GCF_050624435.1). Taxonomy (NCBI): domain Eukaryota; kingdom Metazoa; phylum Chordata; class Mammalia; order Afrosoricida; family Tenrecidae; genus Tenrec; species Tenrec ecaudatus. Next base: position 709,937 of record NW_027457837.1, read on the forward strand.
AGTGTGTGTGTGTGTGTGTTTGTGTGTGTGTGTTTAAAAAAGACACGAAGTCAGAAGGACTGCAGAGATCTTGTAAGAGAATGAGTTTGGGTTGTGAGTGTGTGTGTGTGTGTTTGTGTAAAAGGACACAAAGTTAGTAGCCCTTCAGAGATTCTACAATTGTGTGTGTGTGAGTGTGTGTGTGTGTGTGTAAAAATCACACGAAGTCTGAAGCCCACTATTGATTCTGCAAGGGTGTGTGCGTGTGTGTTGTGTTTGTAATAAGTACACCAAGTTAGAAGCCCTCCAGAGATTCTGCAAGAGTGTCTGTGTGTGTGTGTGTGTGTGTGTGTGAAAACAACACGAAGTTATAAACTGTCTGGAGATTCTGCAAGGGTGTGTGTGTGTGTGTGTGTATGTGTGTGTGTTTCAAAAGAACAGGATATCAGAACCCCTCTAGAGATTCTGCAAGAGTGAGTGTGTTGTGTTAAAAGGACACGAAGTCAGAAACATTCTAAGTTTTCTGAAAAGGTATGAGTGTGAGAGTGAGGGAGTGTGTGTGTGTGTGTGTGTGTGTGTGTGTAATAAGGACACGAAATCAGAAGCCCTCCAGAGATTCTACATGTGTATGTGTGTTTGTGTGTGTGTTTAAAAAAGGACACGAAGTCAGAAGGACTGCAGAGATTTTGTAAGAGAATGAGTTTGGGTTGTGAGTGTGTGTGTGTGTGTGTGTGTGTAATAAGGACACGAAATGAGAAGCCCTCTAGAGATTCTTTAAGGGTGTGTGTGTGTGTGTTTGTGTAAAAAGGACACAAACTCAGAAGCCCTTCAGAGATTCTGCAAGGGTGTATGTGTGTGTGTTGTGTTTGTAATAAGTACACCAAGTTAGAAGCCCTCCAGTGATTCTGCAAGAGAGTGTGTGTGTGTGTGTGTGTGTGAAAACGACACGAAGTCACAATACATGTGGATATTCTGCAACGGTGTGTGTGTGTGTGTGTGTCAAAAGGACAGGATGTCAGAAGCCCTCTAGAGATTCTGCAAGGGTGTGTGTGTGAGTGTGTGTGTATGTGTGTGTGTGTGTTTAAAAAGGACACAAGTAAGAAGCCATCCAGGAATTCTGCAAGGATGTGTGTGTGTGTGTGTGTGTAAAAAGGACAGGAAGTCAGAAGCCCTGTAGGAATTCTGAAAAGGCATGAGTATCACTGTGAGGGAGGGTGTGTGTGTGTTTGTGTGTGTGTGTGAGTAATAAGGACACGAAATCAGAAGCCCTCCAGAGATTCTACAAGTGTATGTGTGTTTGTGTGTGTGTGTGTGTAATAAGGACACAAAATCAGAAGCCCTCCAGAGATTCTACAAGTGTGTGTGTGTGTTTGTGTGTGTGTGTTTAAAAAAGGACACGAAGTCAGAAGGACTGCAGAGATTTTGTAAGAGAATGAATTTGGATTGTGAGTGTGTGAGTGTGTGTGTGTAATAAGGACACGAAATCAGAAGCCCTCTAGAGATTCTTCAAGGGTGTGTGTGTGTGTGTTTGTGTAAAAAGGACACAAAGTCAGAAGCCCTTCAGAGATTCTGCAAGGGTGTATGTGTGTGTGTGTCTGTGTGAGTAAAAATCACACGAAGTCAGAAGCCCACTATTGATTCTGCAAGGGTGTGTGCGTGTGTGTTGTGTTTGTAATAAGTACACCAAGTTAGAAGCCCTCCAGTGATTCTGCAGGAGAGTGTGTGTGTGTGTGTGTGTGTGTGTGTGTGAAAACGACACGAAGTCACAATACATGTGGATATTCTGCAAGGGTGTGTGTGTGTGTGTGTGTGTGTGTGTGTATGTGTGTGTGTGTGTTTAAAAAGGACACAAGAAAGAAGCCATCCAGGAATTCTGTAAGGATGTGTGTGTGTGTGTGTGTGTGTGTGTGTGTGTAAAAAGGACAGGAAGTCAGAAGCCCTGTAGGAATTCTGAAAAGGCATGAGTATCAGTGTGAGGGAGGGTGTGTGTGTGTGTGTAAAATGGACAGGAAGTCAGAAGCCCTCCAGAGATTCTGCAAGGGTGTCTGTGTGTGTGTGTGTGTGTGTGTGTGAAAACAACACGAAGTTATAAACTGTCTGGAGATTCTGCAAGGGTGTGTGTGTGTGTGTGTATGTGTGTGTGTTTCAAAAGAACAGGATATCAGAAACCCTCTAGAGATTCTGCAAGAGTGAGTGTGTTGTGTTAAAAGGACACGAAGTCAGAAACCTTCTAAGTTTTCTGAAAAGGTATGAGTGTGAGAGTGAGGGAGTGTGTGTGTGTGTGTGTGTGTGTGTGTGTGTGTGTAATAAGGACACGAAATCAGAAGCCCTCCAGAGATTCTACATGTGTATGTGTGTTTGTGTGTGTGTTTAAAAAAGGACACGAAGTCAGAAGGACTGCAGAGATTTTGTAAGAGAATGAGTTTGGGTTGTGAGTGTGTGTGTGTGTGTGTGTGTAATAAGGACACGAAATCAGAAGCCCTCTAGAGATTCTTCAAGGGTGTGTGTGTGTGTGTTTGTGTAAAAAGGACACAAAGTCAGAAGCTCTTCAGAGATTCTGCAAGGGTGTATGTGTGTGTGTTGTGTTTGTAATAAGTACACCAAGTTAGAAGCCCTCCAGTGATTCTGCAAGAGAGTGTGTGTGTGTGAAAACGACACGAAGTCACAATACATGTGGATATTCTGCAACGGTGTGTGTGTGTGTGTGTGTGTGTGTGTGTGTCAAAAGGACAGGATGTCAGAAGCCCTCTAGAGATTCTGCAAGGGTGGGTGTGTGAGTGTGTGTGTGTGTGTGTGTGTTTAAAAAGGACACAAGTAAGAAGCCATCCAGGAATTCTGCAAGGATGTGTGTGTGTGTGTGTGTGTGTGTGTAAAAAGGACAGGAAGTCAGAAGCCCTGTAGGAATTCTGAAAAGGCATGAGTATCAGTGTGAGGGAGGGTGTGTGTGTGTTTGTGTGTGTGTGTGAGTAATAAGGACACGAAATCAGAAGCCCTCCAGAGATTCTACAAGTGTATGTGTGTTTGTGTGTGTGTGTGTAATAAGGACACAAAATCAGAAGCCCTCCAGATATTCTACAAGTGTGTGTGTGTGTTTGTGTGTGTGTGTTTAAAAAAGACACGAAGTCAGAAGGACTGCAGAGATCTTGTAAGAGAATGAGTTTGGGTTGTGAGTGTGTGTGTGTGTGTTTGTGTAAAAGGACACAAAGTTAGTAGCCCTTCAGAGATTCTGCAATTGTGTGTGTGTGAGTGTGTGTGTGTGTGTGTAAAAATCACACGAAGTCTGAAGCCCACTATTGATTCTGCAAGGGTGTGTGCGTGTGTGTTGTGTTTGTAATAAGTACACCAAGTTAGAAGCCCTCCAGAGATTCTGCAAGAGTGTCTGTGTGTGTGTGTGTGTGTGTGTGTGTGTGTGTGTGTGAAAACAACACGAAGTTATAAACTGTCTGGAGATTCTGCAAGGGTGTGTGTGTGTGTGTGTATGTGTGTGTGTTTCAAAAGAACAGGATATCAGAACCCCTCTAGAGATTCTGCAAGAGTGAGTGTGTTGTGTTAAAAGGACACGAAGTCAGAAACATTCTAAGTTTTCTGAAAAGGTATGAGTGTGAGAGTGAGGGAGTGTGTGTGTGTGTGTGTGTGTGTGTGTGTGTAATAAGGACACGAAATCAGAAGCCCTCCAGAGATTCTACATGTGTATGTGTGTTTGTGTGTGTGTTTAAAAAAGGACACGAAGTCAGAAGGACTGCAGAGATTTTTAAGAGAATGAGTTTGGGTTGTGAGTGTGTGTGTGTGTAATAAGGACACGAAATGAGAAGCCCTCTAGAGATTCTTTAAGGGTGTGTGTTTGTGTTTGTGTAAAAAGGACACAAACTCAGAAGCCCTTCAGAGATTCTGCAAGGGTGTATGTGTGTGTGTTGTGTTTGTAATAAGTACACCAAGTTAGAAGCCCTCCAGTGATTCTGCAAGAGAGTGTGTGTGTGTGTGTGTGTGTGTGTGAAAACGACACGAAGTCACAATACATGTGGATATTCTGCAACGGTGTGTGTGTGTGTGTGTGTGTGTCAAAAGGACAGGATGTCAGAAGCCCTCTAGAGATTCTGCAAGGGTGTGTGTGTGAGTGTGTGTGTGTGTATCTGTGTGTGTGTGTTTAAAAAGGACACAAGTAAGAAGCCATCCAGGAATTCTGCAAGGATGTGTGTGTGTGTGTGTGTGTGTGTGTGTGTGTAAAAAGGACAGGAAGTCAGAAGCCCTGTAGGAATTCTGAAAAGGCATGAGTATCACTGTGAGGGAGGGTGTGTGTGTGTTTGTGTGTGTGTGTGAGTAATAAGGACACGAAATCAGAAGCCCTCCAGAGATTCTACAAGTGTATGTGTGTTTGTGTGTGTGTGTGTGTAATAAGGACACAAAATCAGAAGCCCTCCAGAGATTCTACAAGTGTGTGTGTGTGTGTTTGTGTGTGTGTGTTTAAAAAAGGACACGAAGTCAGAAGGACTGCAGAGATTTTGTAAGAGAATGAATTTGGATTGTGAGTGTGTGAGTGTGTGTGTGTAATAAGGACACGAAATCAGAAGCCCTCTAGAGATTCTTCAAGGGTGTGTGTGTGTGTGTTTGTGTAAAAAGGACACAAAGTCAGAAGCCCTTCAGAGATTCTGCAAGGGTGTATGTGTGTGTGTGTCTGTGTGAGTAAAAATCACACGAAGTCAGAAGCCCACTATTGATTCTGCAAGGGTGTGTGCGTGTGTGTTGTGTTTGTAATAAGTACACCAAGTTAGAAGCCCTCCAGTGATTCTGCAGGAGAGTGTGTGTGTGTGTGTGTGTGTGTGTGAAAACGACACGAAGTCACAATACATGTGGATATTCTGCAAGGGTGTGTGTGTGTGTGTGTGTGTGTATGTGTGTGTGTGTGTTTAAAAAGGACACAAGTAAGAAGCCATCCAGGAATTCTGTAAGGATGTGTGTGTGTGTGTGTGTGTGTGTGTGTGTAAAAAGGACAGGAAGTCAGAAGCCCTGTAGGAATTCTGAAAAGGCATGAGTATCAGTGTGAGGGAGGGTGTGTGTGTGTGTGTAAAATGGACAGGAAGTCAGAAGCCCTCCAGAGATTCTGCAAGGGTGTCTGTGTGTGTGTGTGTGTGTGTGAAAACAACACGAAGTTATAAACTGTCTGGAGATTCTGCAAGGGTGTGTGTGTGTGTGTGTATGTGTGTGTGTGTGTTTCAAAAGAACAGGATATCAGAACCCCTCTAGAGATTCTGCAAGAGTGAGTGTGTTGTGTTAAAAGGACACGAAGTCAGAAACCTTCTAAGTTTTCTGAAAAGGTATGAGTGTGAGAGTGAGGGAGTGTGTGTGTGTGTGTGTGTGTGTGTGTGTAATAAGGACACGAAATCAGAAGCCCTCCAGAGATTCTACATGTGTATGTGTGTTTGTGTGTGTGTTTAAAAAAGGACACGAAGTCAGAAGGACTGCAGAGATTTTGTAAGAGAATGAGTTTGGGTTGTGAGTGTGTGTGTGTGTGTGTGTAATAAGGACACGAAATCAGAAGCCCTCTAGAGATTCTTCAAGGGTGTGTGTGTGTGTGTTTGTGTAAAAAGGACACAAAGTCAGAAGCTCTTCAGAGATTCTGCAAGGGTGTATGTGTGTGTGTTGTGTTTGTAATAAGTACACCAAGTTAGAAGCCCTCCAGTGATTCTGCAAGAGAGTGTGTGTGTGTGTGTGTGTGAAAACGACACGAAGTCACAATACATGTGTATATTCTGCAACGGTGTGTGTGTGTGTGTGTGTGTGTCAAAAGGACAGGATGTCAGAAGCCCTCTAGAGATTCTGCAAGGGTGTGTGTGTGAGTGTGTGTGTGTGTGTGTGTGTGTTTAAAAAGGACACAAGTAAGAAGCCATCCAGGAATTCTGCAAGGATGTGTGTGTGTGTGTGTGTGTGTGTAAAAAGGACAGGAAGTCAGAAGCCCTGTAGGAATTCTGAAAAGGCATGAGTATCAGTGTGAGGGAGGGTGTGTGTGTGTTTGTGTGTGTGTGTGAGTAATAAGGACACGAAATCAGAAGCCCTCCAGAGATTCTACAAGTGTATGTGTGTTTGTGTGTGTGTGTGTAATAAGGACACAAAATCAGAAGCCCTCCAGATATTCTACAAGTGTGTGTGTGTGTTTGTGTGTGTGTGTTTAAAAAAGGACACGAAGTCAGAAGGACTGCAGAGATTTTGTAAGAGAATGAATTTGGATTGTGAGTGTGTGAGTGTGTGTGTGTAATAAGGACACGAAATCAGAAGCTCTCTAGAGATTCTTCAAGGGTGTGTGTGTGTGTGTTTGTGTAAAAAGGACACAAAGTCAGAAGCCCTTCAGAGATTCTGCAAGGGTGTATGTGTGTGTGTGTGAGTAAAAATCACACGAAGTCAGAAGCCCACTATTGATTCTGAAAGGGTGTGTGCGTGTGTGTTGTGTTTGTAATAAGTACACCAAGTTAGAAGCCCTCCAGTGATTCTGCAGGAGAGTGTGTGTGTGTGTGTGTGTGTGTGTGTGTGAAAACGACACGAAGTCACAATACATGTGGATATTCTGCAAGGGTGTGTGTGTGTGTGTGTGTGTGTATGTGTGTGTGTGTGTTTAAAAAGGACACAAGTAAGAAGCCATCCAGGAATTCTGCAAGGATGTGTGTGTGTGTGTGTGTGTGTGTAAAAAGGACAGGAAGTCAGAAGCCCTGTAGGAATTCTGAAAAGGCTTGAGTATTAGTGTGAGGGAGGGTGTGTGTGTGTGTGTAAAATGGACAGGAAGTCAGAAGCCCTCCAGAGATTCTGCAAGGGTGTGTGTGTGTGAGTGTGTGTGTGTGAGTAATAAGGACACGAAATCAGAAGCCCTCCAGAGATTCTACAAGTGTATGTGTGTTTGTGTGTGTGTGTGTGTAATAAGGACACAAAATCAGAAGCCCTCCAGAGATTCTACAAGTGTGTGTGTGTGTTTGTGTGTGTGTGTTTAAAAAAGGACACGAAGTCAGAAGGACTGCAGAGATTTTGTAAGAGAATGAGTTTGGGTTGTGAGTGTGTGTGTGTTTGTGTAAAAGGACACAAAGTCAGTAGTCCTTCAGAGATTCTGCAATTGTGTGTGTGTGAGTGTGTGTGTGTGTAAAAATCACACGAAGTCTGAAGCCCACTATTGATTCTGCAAGGGTGTGTGCGTGTGTGTTGTGTTTGTAATAAGTACACCAAGTTAGAAGCCCTCCAGAGATTCTGCAAGAGTGTCTGTGTGTGTGTGTGTGTGTGTGTGTGAAAACAACACGAAGTTATAAACTGTCTGGAGATTCTGCAAGGGTGTGTGTGTGTGTGTGTATGTGTGTGTGTTTCAAAAGAACAGGATATCAGAACCCCTCTAGAGATTCTGCAAGAGTGAGTGTGTTGTGTTAAAAGGACACGAAGTCAGAAACCTTCTAAGTTTTCTGAAAAGGTATGAGTGTGAGAGTGAGGGAGTGTGTGTGTGTGTGTGTGTGTGTGTGTGTGTAATAAGGACACGAAATCAGAAGCCCTCCAGAGATTCTACATGTGTATGTGTGTTTGTGTGTGTGTTTAAAAAAGGACACAAAGTCGGAAGGACTGCAGAGATTTTGTAAGAGAATGAGTTTGGGTTGTGAGTGTGTGTGTGTGTGTGTGTGTGTGTAATAAGGACACGAAATCAGAAGCCCTCTAGAGATTCTTCAAGGGTGTGTGTGTGTGTTTGTGTAAAAAGCACACAAAGTCAGAAGCCCTTCAGAGATTCTGCAAGGGTGTATGTGTGTGTGTGTGTGTGTGTAAAAATCACACGAAGTCAGAAGCCCACTATTGATTCTGCAAGGGTTTGTGCGTGTGTTTTGTGTTTGTAATAAGTACACCAAGTTAGAAGCCCTTCAGTGATTCTGCAAGAGTGTGTGTGTGTGTGTGTGTGTGTGTGTGTGAAAACGACACGAAGTCACAATACATGTGGATATTCTGCAAGGGTGTGTGTGTGTATGTGTGTGTGTCAAAAGGACAAGATGTCAGAAGCCCTCTAGAGATTCTGCAAGGGTGAGTGTGTTGTGTTAAAAGGACACGAAGTCAGAATCCCTCTAGGTTTTCTGAAAAGGTATGAGTGTGAGAGTGAGGGACTGTGTGCGTGTGTGTGTGTGTGCGCGCGTGTAATAAGGAAACGAAATCAGAAGCCCTCCAGAGATTCTACAAGTGTATGTGTGTTTGTGTGTGTCTTTACAAAAGGACATGAAGTCAGAAGGACTGCAGAGATTTTGTAAGATATTGAGTTTGGGTTGTGAGTGTATGTGTGTGTGTGTGTGTGTGTGTGTGTGTGTGTGTGTGTAATAAGGACACGAAATCAGAAGTCCTCTAGAGATTCTTCAAGGGTGTGTGTATGTGTGTGTGTGTTTGTGTAAAAAGGACACAAAGTCAGAAGCCCTTCAGAGATTCTGCAAGGGTGTATGTGTGTGTGTGTGTGTGTGTGTGTGTGTGTGTGTAAAAATCACACGAAGTCAGAAGCCCACTATTGATTCTGCAAGGGTGTGTGCGTGTGTGTTGTGTTTGTAATAAGTACACCAAGTTAGAAGCCCTCCAGTAATTCTGCAAGAGTGTGTGTGTGTGTGTGTGTGTGTGAAAACGACACGAAGTCACAATACATGTGGATATTCTGCAAGGGTGTGTGTGTGTGTATATATGTGTGTGTGTCAAAAGGACAGGATGTCAGAAGCCCTCTAGAGATTCTGCAAGGGTGAGTGTGTTGTGTTAAAAGGACACGAAGTCAGAAGCCCTCTAGGTTTTCTGGAAAAGTATGAGTGTGAGAGTGAGGGAGTGTGTGTGTGTGTGTGTGTGTGTGCGTGTGTAATAAGGACACGAAATCAGAAGCCTTCCTGAGATTCTACAAGTGTATGTGTGTTTGTGTGTGTGTGTTTAAAAAAGGACACGAAGTCAGAAGGACTGCAGAGATTTTGTAAGAGAATGAGTTTGGGGTGTGAGTGTGTGTGTGTGTGTGTGTGTGTGTGTGTGTGTGTGAAAACGACACGAAGTCACAATACATGTGGATATTCTGAAAGGGTGTGTGTGTGTGTGTGTATGTGTGTGTGTGTGTTTAAAAAGGACACAAGTAAGAAGCCATCCAGGAATTCTGCAAGGATGTGTGTGTGTGTGTGTGTGTGTGTGTGTAAAAAGGACAGGAAGTCAGAAGCCCTGTAGGAATTCTGAAAAGGCATGAGTATCAGTGTGAGGGAGGGTGTGTGTGTGTGTGTAAAATGGACAGGAAGTCAGAAGCCCTCCAGAGATTCTGCAAGGGTGTGTGTGTGTGTGAGTGTGTGTGTGTGAGTAATAAGGACACGAAATCTGAAGCCCTCCAGAGATTCTACAAGTGTATGTGTGTTTGTGTGTGTGTGTGTGTAATAAGGACACAAAATCAGAAGCCCTCCAGAGATTCTACAAATGTGTGTGTGTGTGTTTGTGTGTGTGTGTTTAAAAAAGGACACGAAGTCAGAAGGACTGCAGAGATTTTGTAAGAGAATGAGTTTGGGTTGTGAGTGTGTGTGTGTTTGTGTAAAAGGACACAAAGTCAGTAGCCCTTCAGAGATTCTGCAATTGTGTGTGTGTGAGTGTGTGTGTGTGTAAAAATCACACGAAGTCTGAAGCCCACTATTGATTCTGCAAGGGTGTGTGCGTGTGTGTTGTGTTTGTAATAAGTACACCAAGTTAGAAGCCCTCCAGAGATTCTGCAAGAGTGTCTGTGTGTGTGTGTGTGTGTGTGTGTGAAAACAACACGAAGTTATAAACTGTCTGGAGATTCTGCAAGGGTGTGTGTGTGTGTGTGTATGTGTGTGTGTTTCAAAAGAACAGGATATCAGAACCCCTCTAGAGATTCTGCAAGAGTGAGTGTGTTGTGTTAAAAGGACACGAAGTCAGAAACCTTCTAAGTTTTCTGAAAAGGTATGAGTGTGAGAGTGAGGGAGTGTGTGTGTGTGTGTGTGTGTGTGTGTGTAATAAGGACACGAAATCAGAAGCCCTCCAGAGATTCTACATATGTATGTGTGTTTGTGTGTGTGTTTAAAAAAGGACACAAAGTCGGAAGGACTGCAGAGATTTTGTAAGAGAATGAGTTTGGGTTGTGAGTGTGTGTGTGTGTGTGTGTGTGTGTAATAAGGACACGAAATCAGAAGCCCTCTAGAGATTCTTCAAGGGTGTGTGTGTGTGTTTGTGTAAAAAGCACACAAAGTCAGAAGCCCTTCAGAGATTCTGCAAGGGTGTATGTGTGTGTGTGTGTGTGTGTAAAAATCACACGAAGTCAGAAGCCCACTATTGATTCTGCAAGGGTTTGTGCGTGTGTTTTGTGTTTGTAATAAGTACACCAAGTTAGAAGCCCTTCAGTGATTCTGCAAGAGTGTGTGTGTGTGTGTGTGTGTGTGTGAAAACGACACGAAGTCACAATACATGTGGATATTCTGCAAGGGTGTGTGTGTGTATGTGTGTGTGTCAAAAGGACAAGATGTCAGAAGCCCTCTAGAGATTCTGCAAGGGTGAGTGTGTTGTGTTAAAAGGACACGAAGTCAGAATCCCTCTAGGTTTTCTGAAAAGGTATGAGTGTGAGAGTGAGGGACTGTGTGCGTGTGTGTGTGTGTGCGCGCGTGTAATAAGGAAACGAAATCAGAAGCCCTCCAGAGATTCTACAAGTGTATGTGTGTTTGTGTGTGTCTTTACAAAAGGACATGAAGTCAGAAGGACTGCAGAGATTTTGTAAGATATTGAGTTTGGGTTGTGAGTGTATGTGTGTGTGTGTGTGTGTGTGTGTGTGTGTAATAAGGACACGAAATCAGAAGTCCTCTAGAGATTCTTCAAGGGTGTGTGTATGTGTGTGTGTGTTTGTGTAAAAAGGACACAAAGTCAGAAGCCCTTCAGAGATTCTGCAAGGGTGTATGTGTGTGTGTGTGTGTGTGTGTGTGTGTGTAAAAATCACACGAAGTCAGAAGCCCACTATTGATTCTGCAAGGGTGTGTGCGTGTGTGTTGTGTTTGTAATAAGTACACCAAGTTAGAAGCCCTCCAGTAATTCTGCAAGAGTGTGTGTGTGTGTGTGTGTGTGTGTGTGAAAACGACACGAAGTCACAATACATGTGGATATTCTGCAAGGGTGTGTGTGTGTGTATATATGTGTGTGTGTCAAAAGGACAGAATGTCAGAAGCCCTCTAGAGATTCTGCAAGGGTGAGTGTGTTGTGTTAAAAGGACACGAAGTCAGAAGCCCTCTAGGTTTTCTGGAAAAGTATGAGTGTGAGAGTGAGGGAGTGTGTGCGTGTGTGTGTGTGTGTGCGTGTGTAATAAGGACACGAAATCAGAAGCCTTCCTGAGATTCTACAAGTGTATGTGTGTTTGTGTGTGTGTGTTTAAAAAAGGACACGAAGTCAGAAGGACTGCAGAGATTTTGTAAGAGAATGAGTTTGGGGTGTGAGTGTGTGTGTGTGTGTGTGTGTGTGTGAAAACGACACGAAGTCACAATACATGTGGATATTCTGAAAGGGTGTGTGTGTGTGTGTGTATGTGTGTGTGTGTGTTTAAAAAGGACACAAGTAAGAAGCCATCCAGGAATTCTGCAAGGATGTGTGTGTGTGTGTGTGTGTGTGTGTGTAAAAAGGACAGGAAGTCAGAAGCCCTGTAGGAATTCTGAAAAGGCATGAGTATCAGTGTGAGGGAGGGTGTGTGTGTGTGTGTAAAATGGACAGGAAGTCAGAAGCCCTCCAGAGATTCTGCAAGGGTGTGTGTGTGTGAGTGTGTGTGTGTGAGTAATAAGGACACGAAATCTGAAGCCCTCCAGAGATTCTACAAGTGTATGTGTGTTTGTGTGTGTGTGTGTGTAATAAGGACACAAAATCAGAAGCCCTCCAGAGATTCTACAAGTGTGTGTGTGTGTGTTTGTGTGTGTGTGTTTAAAAAAGGACACGAAGTCAGAAGGACTGCAGAGATTTTGTAAGAGAATGAGTTTGGGTTGTGAGTGTGTGTGTTTGTGTAAAAGGACACAAAGTCAGTAGCCCTTCAGAGATTCTGCAATTGTGTGTGTGTGAGTGTGTGTGTGTGTAAAAATCACACGAAGTCTGAAGCCCACTATTGATTCTGCAAGGGTGTGTGCGTGTGTGTTGTGTTTGTAATAAGTACACCAAGTTAGAAGCCCTCCAGAGATTCTGCAAGAGTGTCTGTGTGTGTGTGTGTGTGTGTGTGTGTGAAAACAACACGAAGTTATAAACTGTCTGGAGATTCTGCAAGGGTGTGTGTGTGTGTGTGTGTGTATGTGTGTGTGTTTCAAAAGAACAGGATATCAGAACCCCTCTAGAGATTCTGCAAGAGTGAGTGTGTTGTGTTAAAAGGACACGAAGTCAGAAACCTTCTAAGTTTTCTGAAAAGGTATGAGTGTGAGAGTGAGGGAGTGTGTGTGTGTGTGTGTGTGTGTGTGTGTAATAAGGACACGAAATCAGAAGCCCTCCAGAGATTCTACATGTGTATGTGTGTTTGTGTGTGTGTTTAAAAAAGGACACAAAGTCGGAAGGACTGCAGAGATTTTGTAAGAGAATGAGTTTGGGTTGTGAGTGTGTGTGTGTGTGTGTGTGTGTGTGTAATAAGGACACGAAATCAGAAGCCCTCTAGAGATTCTTCAAGGGTGTGTGTGTGTGTTTGTGTAAAAAGCACACAAAGTCAGAAGCCCTTCAGAGATTCTGCAAGGGTGTATGTGTGTGTGTGTGTGTGTGTAAAAATCACACGAAGTCAGAAGCCCACTATTGATTCTGCAAGGGTTTGTGCGTGTGTGTTGTGTTTGTAATAAGTACACCAAGTTAGAAGCCCTTCAGTGATTCTGCAAGAGTGTGTGTGTGTGTGTGTGTGTGTGTGAAAACGACACGAAGTCACAATACATGTGGATATTCTGCAAGGGTGTGTGTGTGTATGTGTGTGTGTCAAAAGGACAAGATGTCAGAAGCCCTCTAGAGATTCTGCAAGGGTGAGTGTGTTGTGTTAAAAGGACACGAAGTCAGAATCCCTCTAGGTTTTCTGAAAAGGTATGAGTGTGAGAGTGAGGGACTGTGTGCGTGTGTGTGTGTGTGCGCGCGTGTAATAAGGAAACGAAATCAGAAGCCCTCCAGAGATTCTACAAGTGTATGTGTGTTTGTGTGTGTCTTTACAAAAGGACATGAAGTCAGAAGGACTGCAGAGATTTTGTAAGATATTGAGTTTGGGTTGTGAGTGTATGTGTGTGTGTGTGTGTGTGTGTGTGTGTGTGTGTGTAATAAGGACACGAAATCAGAAGTCCTCTAGAGATTCTTCAAGGGTGTGTGTATGTGTGTGTGTGTTTGTGTAAAAAGGACACAAAGTCAGAAGCCCTTCAGAGATTCTGCAAGGGTGTATGTGTGTGTGTGTGTGTGTGTGTGTGTGTGTGTAAAAATCACACGAAGTCAGAAGCCCACTATTGATTCTGCAAGGGTGTGTGCGTGTGTGTTGTGTTTGTAATAAGTACACCAAGTTAGAAGCCCTCCAGTAATTCTGCAAGAGTGTGTGTGTGTGTGTGTGTGTGTGAAAACGACACGAAGTCACAATACATGTGGATATTCTGCAAGGGTGTGTGTGTGTGTATATATGTGTGTGTGTCAAAAGGACAGGATGTCAGAAGCCCTCTAGAGATTCTGCAAGGGTGAGTGTGTTGTGTTAAAAGGACACGAAGTCAGAAGCCCTCTAGGTTTTCTGGAAAAGTATGAGTGTGAGAGTGAGGGAGTGTGTGTGTGTGTGTGTGTGTGTGCGTGTGTAATAAGGACACGAAATCAGAAGCCTTCCTGAGATTCTACAAGTGTATGTGTGTTTGTGTGTGTGTGTTTAAAAAAGGACACGAAGTCAGAAGGACTGCAGAGATTTTGTAAGAGAATGAGTTTGGGGTGTGAGTGTGTGTGTGTGTGTGTGTGTGTGTGTGTGTGTGTGTGAAAACGACACGAAGTCACAATACATGTGGATATTCTGAAAGGGTGTGTGTGTGTGTGTGTATGTGTGTGTGTGTGTTTAAAAAGGACACAAGTAAGAAGCCATCCAGGAATTCTGCAAGGATGTGTGTGTGTGTGTGTGTGTGTGTGTGTAAAAAGGACAGGAAGTCAGAAGCCCTGTAGGAATTCTGAAAAGGCATGAGTATCAGTGTGAGGGAGGGTGTGTGTGTGTGTGTAAAATGGACAGGAAGTCAGAAGCCCTCCAGAGATTCTGCAAGGGTGTGTGTGTGTGAGTGTGTGTGTGTGAGTAATAAGGACACGAAATCTGAAGCCCTCCAGAGATTCTACAAGTGTATGTGTGTTTGTGTGTGTGTGTGTGTAATAAGGACACAAAATCAGAAGCCCTCCAGAGATTCTACAAGTGTGTGTGTGTGTGTTTGTGTGTGTGTGTTTAAAAAAGGACACGAAGTCAGAAGGACTGCAGAGATTTTGTAAGAGAATGAGTTTGGGTTGTGAGTGTGTGTGTTTGTGTAAAAGGACACAAAGTCAGTAGCCCTTCAGAGATTCTGCAATTGTGTGTGTGTGAGTGTGTGTGTGTGTAAAAATCACACGAAGTCTGAAGCCCACTATTGATTCTGCAAGGGTGTGTGCGTGTGTGTTGTGTTTGTAATAAGTACACCAAGTTAGAAGCCCTCCAGAGATTCTGCAAGAGTGTCTGTGTGTGTGTGTGTGTGTGTGTGTGTGAAAACAACACGAAGTTATAAACTGTCTGGAGATTCTGCAAGGGTGTGTGTGTGTGTGTGTGTGTATGTGTGTGTGTTTCAAAAGAACAGGATATCAGAACCCCTCTAGAGATTCTGCAAGAGTGAGTGTGTTGTGTTAAAAGGACACGAAGTCAGAAACCTTCTAAGTTTTCTGAAAATGTATGAGTGTGAGAGTGAGGGAGTGTGTGTGTGTGTGTGTGTGTGTGTGTGTGTAATAAGGACACGAAATCAGAAGCCCTCCAGAGATTCTACATGTGTATGTGTGTTTATGTGTGTGTTTAAAAAAGGACACGAAGTCGGAAGGACTGCAGAGATTTTGTAAGAGAATGAGTTTGGGTTGTGAGTGTGTGTGTGTGTGTGTGTGTGTGTGTGTGTGTGTAATAAGGACACGAAATCAGAAGCCCTCTAGAGATTCTTCAAGGGTGTGTGTGTGTGTTTGTGTAAAAAGCACACAAAGTCAGAAGCCCTTCAGAGATTCTGCAAGGGTGTATGTGTGTGTGTGTGTGTGTGTAAAAATCACACGAAGTCAGAAGCCCACTATTGATTCTGCAAGGGTTTGTGCGTGTGTGTTGTGTTTGTAATAAGTACACCAAGTTAGAAGCCCTTCAGTGATTCTGCAAGAGTGTGTGTGTGTGTGTGTGTGTGTGTGAAAACGACACGAAGTCATAATACATGTGGATATTCTTCAAGGGTGTGTGTGTGTATGTGTGTGTGTCAAAAGGACAGGATGTCAGAAGCCCTCTAGAGATTCTGCAAGGGTGTGTGTGTGAGTGTGTGTGTGTGTGTGTGTGTGTGTGTTTAAAAAGGACACAAGTAAGAAGCCATCCAGGAATTCTGCAAGGATGTGTGTGTGTGTGTGTGTGTGTGTGTAAAAAGGACAGGAAGTCAGAAGCCCTGTAGGAATTCTGAAAAGGCATGAGTATCAGTGTGAGGGAGGGTGTGTGTGTGTTTGTGTGTGTGTGTGAGTAATAAGGACACGAAATCAGAAGCCCTCCAGAGATTCTACAAGTGTATGTGTGTTTGTGTGTGTGTGTGTAATAAGGACACAAAATCAGAAGCCCTCCAGATATTCTACAAGTGTGTGTGTGTGTTTGTGTGTGTGTGTTTAAAAAAGGACACGAAGTCAGAAGGACTGCAGAGATTTTGTATAAGAATGAATTTGGATTGTGAGTGTGTGAGTGTGTGTGTGTAATAAGGACACGAAATCAGAAGCTCTCTAGAGATTCTTCAAGGGTGTGTGTGTGTGTGTTTGTGTAAAAAGGACACAAAGTCAGAAGCCCTTCAGAGATTCTGCAAGGGTGTATGTGTGTGTGTGTGAGTAAAAATCACACGAAGTCAGAAGCCCACTATTGATTCTGAAAGGGTGTGTGCGTGTGTGTTGTGTTTGTAATAAGTACACCAAGTTAGAAGCCCTCCAGTGATTCTGCAGGAGAGTGTGTGTGTGTGTGTGTGTGTGTGTGTGAAAACGACACGAAGTCACAATACATGTGGATATTCTGCAAGTGTGTGTGTGTGTGTGTGTGTGTGTGTATGTGTGTGTGTGTGTTTAAAAAGGACACAAGTAAGAAGCCATCCAGGAATTCTGCAAGGATGTGTGTGTGTGTGTGTGTGTGTGTAAAAAGGACAGGAAGTCAGAAGCCCTGTAGGAATTCTGAAAAGGCATGAGTATCAGTGTGAGGGAGGGTGTGTGTGTGTGTGTAAAATGGACAGGAAGTCAGAAGCCCTCCAGAGATTCTGCAAGGGTGTGTGTGTGTGAGTGTGTGTGTGTGAGTAATAAGGACACGAAATCAGAAGCCCTCCAGAGATTCTACAAGTGTATGTGTGTTTGTGTGTGTGTGTGTGTAATAAGGACACAAAATCAGAAGCCCTCCAGAGATTCTACAAGTGTGTGTGTGTGTTTGTGTGTGTGTGTTTAAAAAAGGACACGAAGTCAGAAGGACTGCAGAGATTTTGTAAGAGAATGAGTTTGGGTTGTGAGTGTGTGTGTGTTTGTGTAAAAGGACACAAAGTCAGTAGCCCTTCAGAGATTCTGCAATTGTGTGTGTGTGAGTGTGTGTGTGTGTAAAAATCACACGAAGTCTGAAGCCCACTATTGATTCTGCAAGGGTGTGTGCGTGTGTGTTGTGTTTGTAATAAGTACACCAAGTTAGAAGCCCTCCAGAGATTCTGCAAGAGTGTCTGTGTGTGTGTGTGTGTGTGTGTGTGTGTGTGAAAACAACACGAAGTTATAAACTGTCTGGAGATTCTGCAAGGGTGTGTGTGTGTGTGTGTGTGTGTGTGTTTCAAAAGAACAGGATATCAGAACCCCTCTAGAGATTCTGCAAGAGTGAGTGTGTTGTGTTAAAAGGACACGAAGTCAGAAACCTTCTAAGTTTTCTGAAAAGGTATGAGTGTGAGAGTGAGGGAGTGTGTGTGTGTGTGTGTGTAATAAGGACACGAAATCAGAAGCCCTCCAGAGATTCTACATGTGTATGTGTGTTTGTGTGTGTGTTTAAAAAAGGACACGAAGTCGGAAGGACTGCAGAGATTTTGTAAGAGAATGAGTTTGGGTTGTGAGTGTGTGTGTGTGTGTGTGTGTGTAATAAGGACACGGAATCAGAAGCCCTCTAGAGATTCTTCAAGGGTGTGTGTGTGTGTTTGTGTAAAAAGCACACAAAGTCAGAAGCCCTTCAGAGATTCTGCAAGGGTGTATGTGTGTGTGTGTGTGTGTAAAAATCACACGAAGTCAGAAGCCCACTATTGATTCTGCAAGGGTTTGTGCGTGTGTTTTGTGTTTGTAATAAGTACACCAAGTTAGAAGCCCTTCAGTGATTCTGCAAGAGTGTGTGTGTGTGTGTGTGTGTGTGAAAACGACACGAAGTCACAATACATGTGGATATTCTGCAAGGGTGTGTGTGTGTATGTGTGTGTGTCAAAAGGACAAGATGTCAGAAGCCCTCTAGAGATTCTGCAAGGGTGAGTGTGTTGTGTTAAAAGGACACGAAGTCAGAATCCCTCTAGGTTTTCTGAAAAGGTATGAGTGTGAGAGTGAGGGACTGTGTGCGTGTGTGTGTGTGTGCGCGCGTGTAATAAGGAAACGAAATCAGAAGCCCTCCAGAGATTCTACGAGTGTATGTGTGTTTGTGTGTGTCTTTACAAAAGGACATGATGTCAGAAGGACTGCAGAGATTTTGTAAGATATTGAGTTTGGGTTGTGAGTGTATGTGTGTGTGTGTGTGTGTGTGTAATAAGGACACGAAATCAGAAGTCCTCTAGAGATTCTTCAAGGGTGTGTGTATGTGTGTGTGTGTTTGTGTAAAAAGGACACAAAGTCAGAAGCCCTTCAGAGATTCTGCAAGGGTGTATGTGTGTGTGTGTGTGTTGTGTGTGTGTGTGTAAAAATCACACGAAGTCAGAAGCCCACTATTGATTCTGCAAGGGTGTGTGCGTGTGTGTTGTGTTTGTAATAAGTACACCAAGTTAGAAGCCCTCCAGTAATTCTGCAAGAGTGTGTGTGTGTGTGTGTGTGTGTGTGTGTGAAAACGACACGAAGTCACAATACATGTGGATATTCTGCAAGGGTGTGTGTGTATATATGTGTGTGTGTCAAAAGGACAGGATGTCAGAAGCCCTCTAGAGATTCTGCAAGGGTGAGTGTGTTGTGTTAAAAGGACACGAAGTCAGAAGCCCTCTAGGTTTTCTGGAAAAGTATGAGTGTGAGAGTGAGGGAGTGTGTGTGTGTGTGTGTGTGTGTGCGTGTGTAATAAGGACACGAAATCAGAAGCCCTCCTGAGATTCTACAAGTGTATGTGTGTTTGTGTGTGTGTGTTTAAAAAAGGACACGAAGTCAGAAGGACTGCAGAGATTTTGTAAGAGAATGAGTTTGGGGTGTGAGTGTGTGTGTGTGTGTGTGTGTGTGTGTGAAAACGACACGAAGTCACAATACATGTGGATATTCTGAAAGGGTGTGTGTGTGTGTGTGTGTGTATGTGTGTGTGTGTGTTTAAAAAGGACACAAGTAAGAAGCCATCCAGGAATTCTGCCAGGATGTGTGTGTGTGTGTGTGTGTGTGTGTGTGTGTGTGTGTGTAAAAAGGACAGGAAGTCAGAAGCCCTGTAGGAATTCTGAAAAGGCATGAGTATCAGTGTGAGGGAGGGTGTGTGTGTGTGTGTAAAATGGACAGGAAGTCAGAAGCCCTCCAGAGATTCTGCAAGGGTGTGTGTGTGTGAGTGTGTGTGTGTGAGTAATAAGGACACGAAATCAGAAGCCCTCCAGAGATTCTACAAGTGTATGTGTGTTTGTGTGTGTGTGTGTGTAATAAGGACACAAAATCAGAAGCCCTCCAGAGATTCTACAAGTGTGTGTGTGTGTTTGTGTGTGTGTTTAAAAAAGGACACGAAGTCAGAAGGACTGCAGAGATTTTGTAAGAGAATGAGTTTGGGTTGTGAGTGTGTGTGTTTGTGTAAAAGGACACAAAGTCAGTAGCCCTTCAGAGATTCTGCAATTGTGTGTGTGTGAGTGTGTGTGTGTGTAAAAATCACACGAAGTCTGAAGCCCACTATTGATTCTGCAAGGGTGTGTGCGTGTGTGTTGTGTTTGTAATAAGTACACCAAGTTAGAAGCCCTCCAGAGATTCTGCAAGAGTGTCTGTGTGTGTGTGTGTGTGTGTGTGTGTGTGTGTGTGTGTGTGAAAACAACACGAAGTTATAAACTGTCTGGAGATTCTGCAAGGGTGTGTGTGTGTGTGTGTATGTGTGTGTGTTTCAAAAGAACAGGATATCAGAACCCCTCTAGAGATTCTGCAAGAGTGAGTGTGTTGTGTTAAAAGGACACGAAGTCAGAAACCTTCTAAGTTTTCTGAAAAGGTATGAGTGTGAGAGTGAGGGAGTGTGTGTGTGTGTGTGTGTGTGTGTAATAAGGACACGAAATCAGAAGCCCTCCAGAGATTCTACATGTGTATGTGTGTTTGTGTGTGTGTTTAAAAAAGGACACGAAGTCGGAAGGACTGCAGAGATTTTGTAAGAGAATGAGTTTGGGTTGTGAGTGTGTGTGTGTGTGTGTGTGTGTGTGTGTAATAAGGACACGAAATCAGAAGCCCTCTAGAGATTCTTCAAGGGTGTGTGTGTGTGTTTGTGTAAAAAGCACACAAAGTCAGAAGCCCTTCAGAGATTCTGCAAGGGTGTATGTGTGTGTGTGTGTGTGTGTAAAAATCACACGTAGTCAGAAGCCCACTATTGATTCTGCAAGGGTTTGTGCGTGTGTGTTGTGTTTGTAATAAGTACACCAAGTTAGAAGCCCTTCAGTGATTCTGCAAGAGTGTGTGTGTGTGTGTGTGTGTGTGTGTGAAAACGACACGAAGTCATAATACATGTGGATATTCTTCAAGGGTGTGTGTGTGTATGTGTGTGTGTCAAAAGGACAGGATGTCAGAAGCCCTCTAGAGATTCTGCAAGGGTGTGTGTGTGAGTGTGTGTGTGTGTGTGTGTGTTTAAAAAGGACACAAGTAAGAAGCCATCCAGGAATTCTGCAAGGATGTGTGTGTGTGTGTGTGTGTGTGTGTAAAAAGGACAGGAAGTCAGAAGCCCTGTAGGAATTCTGAAAAGGCATGAGTATCAGTGTGAGGGAGGGTGTGTGTGTGTTTGTGTGTGTGTGTGAGTAATAAGGACACGAAATCAGAAGCCCTCCAGAGATTCTACAAGTGTATGTGTGTTTGTGTGTGTGTGTGTAATAAGGACACAAAATCAGAAGCCCTCCAGATATTCTACAAGTGTGTGTGTGTTTGTGTGTGTGTGTTTAAAAAAGGACACGAAGTCAGAAGGACTGCAGAGATTTTGTAAGAGAATGAATTTGGATTGTGAGTGTGTGAGTGTGTGTGTGTAATAAGGACACGAAATCAGAAGCTCTCTAGAGATTCTTCAAGGGTGTGTGTGTGTGTGTTTGTGTAAAAAGGACACAAAGTCAGAAGCCCTTCAGAGATTCTGCAAGGGTGTATGTGTGTGTGTGTGAGTAAAAATCACACGAAGTCAGAAGCCCACTATTGATTCTGAAAGGGTGTGTGCGTGTGTGTTGTGTTTGTAATAAGTACACCAAGTTAGAAGCCCTCCAGTGATTCTGCAGGAGAGTGTGTGTGTGTGTGTGTGTGTGTGTGAAAACGACACGAAGTCACAATACATGTGGATATTCTGCAAGTGTGTGTGTGTGTGTGTGTGTGTGTGTGTGTATGTGTGTGTGTGTGTTTAAAAAGGACACAAGTAAGAAGCCATCCAGGAATTCTGCAAGGATGTGTGTGTGTGTGTGTGTGTGTGTAAAAAGGACAGGAAGTCAGAAGCCCTGTAGGAATTCTGAAAAGGCATGAGTATCAGTGTGAGGGAGGGTGTGTGTGTGTGTGTAAACTGGACAGGAAGTCAGAAGCCCTCCAGAGATTCTGCAAGGGTGTGTGTGTGTGAGTGTGTGTGTGTGAGTAATAAGGACACGAAATCAGAAGCCCTCCAGAGATTCTACAAGTGTATGTGTGTTTGTGTGTGTGTGTGTGTAATAAGGACACAAAATCAGAAGCCCTCCAGAGATTCTACAAGTGTGTGTGTGTGTTTGTGTGTGTGTGTTTAAAAAAAGACACGAAGTCAGAAGGACTGCAGAGATTTTGTAAGAGAATGAGTTTGGGTTGTGAGTGTGTGTGTGTTTGTGTAAAAGGACACAAAGTCAGTAGCCCTTCAGAGATTCTGCAATTGTGTGTGTGTGAGTGTGTGTGTGTGTAAAAATCACACGAAGTCTGAAGCCCACTATTGATTCTGCAAGGGTGTGTGCGTGTGTGTTGTGTTTGTAATAAGTACACCAAGTTAGAAGCCCTCCAGAGATTCTGCAAGAGTGTCTGTGTGTGTGTGTGTGAAAACAACACGAAGTTATAAACTGTCTGGAGATTCTGCAAGGGTGTGTGTGTGTGTGTGTATGTGTGTGTGTTTCAAAAGAACAGGATATCAGAACCCCTCTAGAGATTCTGCAAGAGTGAGTGTGTTGTGTTAAAAGGACACGAAGTCAGAAACCTTCTAAGTTTTCTGAAAAGGTATGAGTGTGAGAGTGAGGGAGTGTGTGTGTGTGTGTGTGTGTGTAATAAGGACACGAAATCAGAAGCCCTCCAGAGATTCTACATGTGTATGTGTGTTTGTGTGTGTGTTTAAAAAAGGACACGAAGTCGGAAGGACTGCAGAGATTTTGTAAGAGAATGAGTTTGGGTTGTGAGTGTGTGTGTGTGTGTGTGTGTGTGTGTAATAAGGACACGAAATCAGAAGCCCTCTAGAGATTCTTCAAGGGTGTGTGTGTGTGTTTGTGTAAAAAGCACACAAAGTCAGAAGCCCTTCAGAGATTCTGCAAGGGTGTATGTGTGTGTGTGTGTGTGTAAAAATCACACGAAGTCAGAAGCCCACTATTGATTCTGCAAGGGTTTGTGCGTGTGTTTTGTGTTTGTAATAAGTACACCAAGTTAGAAGCCCTTCAGTGATTCTGCAAGAGTGTGTGTGTGTGTGTGTGT
The DNA here is from genome assembly GCF_050624435.1 of Tenrec ecaudatus. Taxonomy (NCBI): domain Eukaryota; kingdom Metazoa; phylum Chordata; class Mammalia; order Afrosoricida; family Tenrecidae; genus Tenrec; species Tenrec ecaudatus. Next base: position 732,122 of record NW_027457837.1, read on the forward strand.
GTGTGAAAACGACACGAAGTCACAATACATGTGGATATTCTGCAAGGGTGTGTGTGTGTGTATGTGTGTGTGTCAAAAGGACAAGATGTCAGAAGCCCTCTAGAGATTCTGCAAGGGTGAGTGTGTTGTGTTAAAAGGACACGAAGTCAGAATCCCTCTAGGTTTTCTGAAAAGGTATGAGTGTGAGAGTGAGGGACTGTGTGCGTGTGTGTGTGTGTGCGCGCGTGTAATAAGGAAACGAAATCAGAAGCCCTCCAGAGATTCTACAAGTGTATGTGTGTTTGTGTGTGTCTTTACAAAAGGACATGAAGTCAGAAGGACTGCAGAGATTTTGTAAGATATTGAGTTTGGGTTGTGAGTGTATGTGTGTGTGTGTGTGTGTGTGTGTGTGTGTGTGTGTGTAATAAGGACACGAAATCAGAAGTCCTCTAGAGATTCTTCAAGGGTGTGTGTATGTGTGTGTGTGTTTGTGTAAAAAGGACACAAAGTCAGAAGCCCTTCAGAGATTCTGCAAGGGTGTATGTGTGTGTGTGTGTGTGTGTGTGTGTGTGTAAAAATCACACGAAGTCAGAAGCCCACTATTGATTCTGCAAGGGTGTGTGCGTGTGTGTTGTGTTTGTAATAAGTACACCAAGTTAGAAGCCCTCCAGTAATTCTGCAAGAGTGTGTGTGTGTGTGTGTGTGTGTGTGTGTGTGTGTGAAAACGACACGAAGTCACAATACATGTGGATATTCTGCAAGGGTGTGTGTGTGTGTATATATGTGTGTGTGTCAAAAGGACATGATGTCAGAAGCCCTCTAGAGATTCTGCAAGGGTGAGTGTGTTGTGTTAAAAGGACACGAAGACAGAAGCCCTCTAGGTTTTCTGGAAAAGTATGAGTGTGAGAGTGAGGGAGTGTGTGTGTGTGTGTGTGTGTGTGCGTGTGTAATAAGGACACGAAATCAGAAGCCCTCCTGAGATTCTACAAGTGTATGTGTGTTTGTGTGTGTGTGTTTAAAAAAGGACACGAAGTCAGAAGGACTGCAGAGATTTTGTAAGAGAATGAGTTTGGGGTGTGAGTGTGTGTGTGTGTGTGTGTGTGTGTGTGTGTGAAAACGACACGAAGTCACAATACATGTGGATATTCTGAAAGGGTGTGTGTGTGTGTGTGTGTGTATGTGTGTGTGTGTGTTTAAAAAGGACACAAGTAAGAAGCCATCCAGGAATTCTGCAAGGATGTGTGTGTGTGTGTGTGTGTGTGTGTGTGTAAAAAGGACAGGAAGTCAGAAGCCCTGTAGGAATTCTGAAAAGGCATGAGTATCAGTGTGAGGGAGGGTGTGTGTGTGTGTGTAAAATGGACAGGAAGTCAGAAGCCCTCCAGAGATTCTGCAAGGGTGTGTGTGTGTGAGTGTGTGTGTGTGAGTAATAAGGACACGAAATCAGAAGCCCTCCAGAGATTCTACAAGTGTATGTGTGTTTGTGTGTGTGTGTGTGTAATAAGGACACAAAATCAGAAGCCCTCCAGAGATTCTACAAGTGTGTGTGTGTGTTTGTGTGTGTGTGTTTAAAAAAGGACACGAAGTCAGAAGGACTGCAGAGATTTTGTAAGAGAATGAGTTTGGGTTGTGAGTGTGTGTGTTTGTGTAAAAGGACACAAAGTCAGTAGCCCTTCAGAGATTCTGCAATTGTGTGTTTGTGAGTGTGTGTGTGTGTAAAAATCACACGAAGTCTGAAGCCCACTATTGATTCTGCAAGGGTGTGTGCGTGTGTGTTGTGTTTGTAATAAGTACACCAAGTTAGAAGCCCTCCAGAGATTCTGCAAGAGTGTCTGTGTGTGTGTGTGTGTGTGTGAAAACAACACGAAGTTATAAACTGTCTGGAGATTCTGCAAGGGTGTGTGTGTGTGTGTGTATGTGTGTGTGTTTCAAAAGAACAGGATATCAGAACCCCTCTAGAGATTCTGCAAGAGTGAGTGTGTTGTGTTAAAAGGACACGAAGTCAGAAACCTTCTAAGTTTTCTGAAAAGGTATGAGTGTGAGAGTGAGGGAGTGTGTGTGTGTGTGTGTGTGTGTAATAAGGACACGAAATCAGAAGCCCTCCAGAGATTCTACATGTGTATGTGTGTTTGTGTGTGTGTTTAAAAAAGGACACGAAGTCGGAAGGACTGCAGAGATTTTGTAAGAAAATGAGTTTGGGTTGTGAGTGTGTGTGTGTGTGTGTGTGTGTAATAAGGACACGAAATCAGAAGCCCTCTAGAGATTCTTCAAGGGTGTGTGTGTGTGTTTGTGTAAAAAGCACACAAAGTCAGAAGCCCTTCAGAGATTCTGCAAGGGTGTATGTGTGTGTGTGTGTGTGTGTAAAAATCACACGAAGTCAGAAGCCCACTATTGATTCTGCAAGGGTTTGTGCGTGTGTGTTGTGTTTGTAATAAGTACACCAAGTTAGAAGCCCTTCAGTGATTCTGCAAGAGTGTGTGTGTGTGTGTGTGTGTGTGAAAACGACACGAAGTCATAATACATGTGGATATTCTTCAAGGGTGTGTGTGTGTATGTGTGTGTGTCAAAAGGACAAGATATTAGAAGCCCTCTAGAGATTCTGCAAGGGTGAGTGTGTTGTGTTAAAAGGACACGAAGTCAGAATCCCTCTAGGTTTTCTGAAAAGGTATGAGTGTGAGAGTGAGGGACTGTGTGCGTGTGTGTGTGTGTGCGCGCGTGTAATAAGGAAACGAAATCAGAAGCCCTCCAGAGATTCTACAAGTGTATGGGTGTTTGTGTGTGTCTTTACAAAAGGACATGAAGTCAGAAGGACTGCAGAGATTTTGTAAGATATTGAGTTTGGGTTGTGAGTGTATGTGTGTGTGTGTGTGTGTGTAATAAGGACACGAAATCAGAAGTCCTCTAGAGATTCTTCAAGGGTGTGTGTATGTGTGTGTGTGTTTGTGTAAAAAGGACACAAAGTCAGAAGCCCTTCAGAGATTCTGCAAGGGTGTATATGTGTGTGTGTGTGTGTGTGTGTGTGTGTAAAAATCACACGAAGTCAGAAGCCCACTATTGATTCTGCAAGGGTGTGTGCGTGTGTGTTGTGTTTGTAATAAGTACACCAAGTTAGAAGCCCTCCAGTAATTCTGCAAGAGTGTGTGTGTGTGTGTGTGTGTGTGTGTGTGAAAACGACACGAAGTCACAATACATGTGGATATTCTGCAAGGGTGTGTGTGTGTGTATATATGTGTGTGTGTCAAAAGGACAGGATGTCAGAAGCCCTCTAGAGATTCTGCAAGGGTGAGTGTGTTGTGTTAAAAGGACACGAAGTCAGAAGCCCTCTAGGTTTTCTGGAAAAGTATGAGTGTGAGAGTGAGGGAGTGTGTGTGTGTGTGTGTGTATGTGTGTGCGTGTGTAATAAGGACACGAAATCAGAAGCCCTCCTGAGATTCTACAAGTGTATGTGTGTTTGTGTGTGTGTGTTTAAAAAAGGACACGAAGTCAGAAGGACTGCAGAGATTTTGTAAGAGAATGAGTTTGGGGTGTGAGTGTGTGTGTGTGTGTGTGTGTGTGTGTAATAAGTACACAAAATCAGAAGCCTTCTAGAGATTCTTCAAGAGTGTTTGTATGTGTGTGTGTTTGTGTAAAAAGGACACAAAGTCAGAAGCCCTTCAGAGATTCTGCAAGGGTGTATGTGTGTGTGTGTGTGTGTGTGTGCAAAAATCACGCGAAGTGAGAAGCCCACTATTGATTCTGCAAGGGTGTGTGCGTGTGTGTTGTGTTTGTAATAAGTACACCAAGTTAGAAGCCCTCCAGAGATTCTGCCAGAGTGTGTGTGTGTGTGTGTGTGTGTGTAAACAACACGAAGTTATAAACTGTCTGGAGGTTCTGCAAGGGTGTGTGTGTGTGTGTATGTGTGTGTGTGTGTCAAAAGAACATGATATCTGAAGCCCTCTAGAGATTCTGCAAGGGTGAGTGTGTTGTGTTAAAAGGACACGAAGTCAGAAGCCCTCTAGGTTTTCTGGAAAAGTATGAGTGTGAGAGTGTGGGAGTGTGTGTGTGTGTGTGTGTGTGTAAAAAGGACATGAAGTCAGAATCCTTGCAGAAATTCTGCAAGGGTCTATGTTTGTGTGTGTGTGTGTGTAAAAAGGACACGATGTCAGAAGCACTCCAGAGATTCTGCAAAGGTGCTTGTTGTGTGTATGTGTGTGTAAAAAGTTATGAAGTCAGAAGGCCTCCAGCGATTCTTCAAGGGTGTGTGTGTGTATGTGTGTGTGTGTGTGGACGTGTATTGTGTAAAAAGGACACAAAATCAGAAGCCCTCTAGTGATTCTGCAATGGTGAGTCTGTTGTGTTAAAAGGACATGAAGTCAGAAGTCATCCAGAGATTCGGCAAGGGTGTGTGTGTGTGTGTGTGTGTGTGTGTGTTTAAAAAGGAAAAAAAGTCAGAAGCCATCCATAAATTCGGCAAGGATGCATCTATGTGTGTGTGTGTGTGAAAAAGGACAGGAAGTCAGAAGCCCTCTAGGAATTCTACAAAGTTATGAGTATCAGTGTGAGGACAATGTGGTGCTTCAATCTCTTGTGTGTACTTTTGCTATGAGTCAGGAGCTCACTCAATGGTATCTAACAAGTTATTGTGAGATGACATAAGAGGACTTCGTGGAGGCCCTTCCAAGAGAGGGTTGGAATGTAGCATGGTAAGAGGCCTGGTCAGGAATGTGCTCATTGTGCTCATTGTTTCCATCCCCTTCTCCCAGAAGCCAATGCTCTAGGGAGGAAAGGCAGGCCAAGAGACAGGGAAGGGCTAGGGAAGAGGGAACGATAGGAGAGCAATAGAAAAGACAGGTTACTCTCCCTCATTCCCAGTATAGCTCCTCAAAACTCAGGTAAAGCCTCTGATTCTGAGGCTGAGGCTTATAATAGGAGCAGACTGAACATTTAATCCCTCAAGCTGCCTGGAAAGTGTGGGAGCTGATTAAGATGGCAAGAGATGAAGAAGGAAGGAATCTACTGGTTACAGATGTGAAAGCACCTGTTAGTGAAGCCTTCTCAGTTTCTTATTGCCTTATCAATGTCATCAGTCCACTTAATGTACTCACTTTCCAAACGCCTATTAACCAATTGTACATACCTTGAGTTATTTCTAGGAGGCAATGTTAATATTCTCATTTCCGAGTTGAGGCCACAGAAGTTTGGACAATTTCTGGTTGTTGTTGTTGCTGGCAGGTGCTCATCAATTTGGTTCCAACTCATAGCAACCACCGTGCATACTGGAAGGGAGCATGGCCCCGTCCTGTGTCCCCCTCTCTGGAGGGCACTTGCCTCAAATCTTTAAATTCAAAGCTTCATGTTTTGTCAAATGAAATCATTTCTTCAGTCAATCTCAGAAATCTTTATGTAAAAACGTTGGAAACGCCTTTCACTCAATGTCTAGGGAGGCTGAGTAAGGTGGGAGGGGCTCCAGGACAGATGGTGGGAATCACTCCTGCAGGTGGGTGGTAGGTTGGCGAGCCAGTCTGACTTGCCTCCCTGCTGACTGACCTCAACCAGCAATGGGCAGCTGGACACATGGCATGAAGTGATCTCTGGTCTTCGTGGCGGTGGATGCCAGTAGACCGTCAGGTATGGGAGACCCATGAGAAAATAGGTTACTTTTCTCTTTCTCTCCAAGTTTCTCTGTGATCTCTTTATGCTGCCTGAGCCCGCATGCATACTGACAAAGGCAGACATGTGCACACACATGGCAAAGTAAATAGAGACGCCCACATTCACAGACGTATCTATCCACGTGCAAATAGGCACATATGTGCACATGCATGCCAAAGCAGACACAGACATCCATGAATGCATATGTATTCCTGCAAGCTGAGTTCCATGGGGAAAAAAAGATCAGATCTATCACTGTCCAGTCCACTCCAACTCAAAGCAACTGTAGAGCACAGAGAAGAACTGGCCCATTGGGTTTCCAAAGCTGTCATCTTGTCAGACACAGTCAGCCACGACTTTCTCCTGCACAGCAGCTGGGGTTTTCCAACTGCCGGCCTTTCACTTAGCAGCCGAGCACTTGCTGGTTTTCATAGGAGTCTGGAAATCAGTTTCATTGCCTGCTAGTCACACCTCCCCTGTGAGTTAGCACAGCCTGGTAAGCTTGGAAGGAGAAAAATCTTCCTTCCAGAGGTAGTTGAGTGGTTTTCCCCTGAGGAAATGGTTCAGAAGAAGATTTCCTTCAAGAAATCAGAACACACTTGAAGAGAAATTTCCTGCCAAAACTTTTGTTTGCTTGACAACGAGACAAGTGAAGCAGCCCCCTGACTTCCCCTTGGGTCCTCTTTCTCATCATGACTGCTCTGCTCAGCTACAAGGCTCCAGGTCCTAGGAGCAAGGATGCCCTTCTATTTGGAACCTCACAGGGCTCCACTGTGAGTCAGGGAGAGACCTGGAAACTTGAGCATCCTGAAACGGGGCCTGCATAGCAATATCATCTGTCATCAGGCTCATCGTTTCTCTCATTTTATGTAAGATCATTGAGCCCTTGGAGCCCTGAGAAGTTCTCTCAGCGGAAGCCATCCTCCTCCCATGAATCCAAGAGGGACTGCTTAAAGATTGTTGTCTTCTACTTACAGGAATTCCAGCAACCAATTGCCATTGAGTCAACTCGCACTCATGGAGAGCCCAAGTGTGTTAGAGAAGTCCGGTCCCTAGAATTTTCCATGGCTGGGGTGGGTTTTTTTCCAGAGGCATATCACCAGGCCCTTCTTGGAAGGCACCTCTGGGTGAACTCAAACCTTTAACCCGTAGTTCGCAGCCTAGCTCATGAACAACACCATCCAAGGACGGTACAGTTCCTTGCAAATGGTCACCTGCAGTAGATGAACCAAGGTCAAGTAACTGCCTGAGAAACATCAACCAGAGGAAAGCAGAGTGAACCCCAGGGTTCTTGGGAAGAGGGCCAGAGAGAGAAAAAGGAGAAAACAGCTTTCTTGGGACATCAGAAAGGAAAGGACTCCACTTAGTGGATGCCATAGAACAATCCCAAGCCAAGCATGGGTGAGAAACAGACCCCACCCAAACCCAGCGGGCTGTATTCTGTCGCCAAGTGTTGAACACCAGACATGGATATGACAGAGACGCTAGTCGTCCGTGGAAAGAAACTGTTTGCCCATTGTCTGGTAGTTTTGCAGCATTTGAACAACCAGGCCTCTGCTGCCTCTTCTGGCCTGAAATATAATTGCAGCCATAACCGCCCAGCGTTTCAATGGGTCGAACTCCCTGGGGAGGGCTAACTACCCAAATCATTTGGGAGATCATTTTAGGATTGTCCAGGAGATCTTTGGCTGTGTCTATTATATGAACTATGGTGTCTTTTTTTTTAAAAGAAACTTTTTATTGTAAGGTGGGTTAAGATTTACAGAGAAAGTCAGCTTTGCACATAACAATTTATACACGTTTTGTGATGTGACATAGATGACAATCTCCTGCAATGTAATATCACTCATGCCATTGAAACTCTGCTTCCTGTTTTCATTCACCCTTCTCCCCTAACCTTGCCTGCCTTTTGAATTTGGCCTTGGGCAAATACTGCCTATTTGCTTTTGAATGGTTGATGGTTCTGAGGAATGTGTGTTCCTCAGTGCTATGATTCATTTTGGTGTAGTTGTTTTATCAGGTTCCATTGAGCCAGTTGCAACCCACATTGACCCTATGTCAAACAGAAAAAATCACTACCTAGCCCTGAATTATTCTCCTAATTGTTCCCAAGCTTGAGCCCCTTGTTTCAGTCACTGTCAATCCATCTCCTTAAGGGGCTTCCTCTCTTTCACTGTCCCTCTACTTCACCTGGCATGATGTCCTTCTCCAGGGACTAGTCTCTCTTAATAACATGACCAAAGTATGTGAGAGGAAGTCTCACCATCCTTGCCTTTAAGGAGCCCTCTGACCATACTTCTTCTAAGACAGATCTGTTTGTTCCCTAGGCAGTCCATGTTACTTTCAATATTCTTCACCAGCACCACAATTCAAACATATCAATTCTTCTTCAGCCTTCCTTATTCAATGTCTAACTTTCACATACTTATGAGGCAATTTAAGTTACTATGGCTTGGGTAAGGTGCACCTTAGTCCTCAAAGTAACATCCTTGCTTTTTAGCACTCTACAGACGTATTGTGCACCAAATGTATCCATATGCAATGCGTCATTTGATCTCATGATTGCAGCTTCCAAGAGCATTGATTATAGACCTCATCAAGACAAAAATCCGTGACAACTTCAACAAATAAAAAAAAACAACAAACTTCTCCATTTATCATGGTACCTATTGATCAAGTTGTGAGGATGTGTGTCTTCTTGATATTGAGTTGTAATCCATACTGAGGGCTGCAACCTTTGATTCTCATAAGGTTCACTTTATAAACCTGTCTATTTTTCAGGGGGTGGAATTCAGTTCCAGACCTGAAGGGTGATGAAGGACCATAGTAGTGGGGATCTCACTAGTCTATCTAACCAATAAACCTCATCTTTTATCATTATTATTATTACTATTGGTAGTAGTAGTGTGACTTTCAGTTTTCTTACACATTACTCCCCACTCTATCTAGGATCATGTACCATGATCCCTTTCAGAGCAGCTGTTTGTGATAGGCAGGCACCATTTAGTTCTTCTGACCTTAGCATCATAGAGGCTCAGGTACGCATAGTCCATTACTGATTTGGACTAATTGTTGCCAGGCATCTTGATTTTATTCACTGTTATTTGCTCCAGACAGGGTGCCATAGTTTATTGTGCCAGCCTGGCCGATAAACACAAGTAGGATTAATCGAAGGGCAGAGGGATAAATGGCTTCGTGTGCCTTGCCTTATTGTTCTGTGCCTCAATTTAAAGGGGTACACTACCTGTGGGATGCCTAGCTTGTGGACTGTGTCGCTGTAAGTTGAGGTCCATTTAATCCCACAGGATTGGTATGTTCGTCTCTGGAGTTGGGGACCGACAGTTGGTGACAGTTGGTAACTTGTCATGCTGTTTGCTGCCTGGGTATATATAGCCAAGCTCTCTCTACAGAAAGGGACTGGCAACTGGCGGCTCTCAAGCCTTAAAGGACTGCTAGTGTCTCACTGTTTTATAATTTCACTGTTAGTTTCTTGTGTTATCTTATCTGTACATAATTTAGTGGTTCATTTCTTGTATTGTATATCTAGCTTTATAAATATATTTATATATAATTACTAGCAATATGGTTTTGTCTCTCTAGAGAACCCTGTCCAACACATAGGGTGAGACCAAGAACCGACTTTTAGTTTGCTACTCACTAGCTTTTGAAGACCCCAGTCACTTCCCTGATGGATACAGAACATAGTCTTTGTGAGCTAGTTTGTACCAATTGATCTTGAGGTCTCTCAGAGCTATGTTCCTGATCCCCCATATTTAGGACACGCTCCCTCAAGGGGTTTTGTTAGAGCTAAGACATTTTCATAACTATGCCTCCTGGATGCACTATTATATTCATGGACATATTTGTAGTATATGCTAATATGTATGTAGAACTATTTTCTGGCAAACCTATATTTATTCATGGGTTTAGTCCCATTCTCCTTCCCACAACTGCTCAGATTTTGTGGTTTTTCTGTCTATCTATTTATCTCTCTAACTATCCTTGTATGTTATTGTTATTATTGGAGTGTTTATCTCTGTTGCTTTTAATGCTTGTAGTCTACTGAGAAAGGTTAGCGTTTAGATGTTCTAAATGTTTCCTCATTCTCTGGGTTACATGACACAAACCAATAGAAGAAGAGAAAAGAAAAAAAATTAACCCAAGTAATAACACCAACAATAAAACCAATTTAGTCTTTTGGTTAAGAATTAGTCAGACTTTCCCACTCCTAGGCTAACCCTTGAAAGAAAAATAATTAGATAAAAGACCATAGGGAGGAAGAAAGGAGAGTGGGAAGCAAGGGAATAAAGAAATAAGGTGGCAGGGTTGTGTGAACAATTAATGTGGACCTTCTTTGATGTGTATTAAAAATAATATTGACTGGTTTTTTCAATACTCACCAAAAAAATATTTTATATAAATCAAGAAAACCTCACTAACCTGGAATCAATTCTGACATATAGCAACCCTTTGGACAGAGTATAGAACTGCCCCTGTGGGTTTCCAAGGCTGTAAATCTTTACAGGAGTAGAAAATCTCATCTTTCTCTTGTGAAGTGGGGGGGGGGAGTTTCGAACTTCTGATCTTGCAGTTAGAAGTCCAACTCATAATCTACTTCACCAACAGGGCTCCTCCTTTCATCATTAATCTAGACTGTTTGACCTTCTTGGCTTACTGGGTTTTATTTTCTCGCTTTGGAAGACATGGTATCAAAATACACACCATTTCCTAGCCCCCCCAAAAATCAAAAGTAAGCAAAAGCAAAACAGGAAAAACTAGCAACCCAATCCAAACCAACTAACCTTTTAGCCATATAGATAAAGGATACTAGTAGCCAACCTCTGTGTTGGGGGCAATAGGGATGGATGGGGACTGTGGTTAACAGGCACGTGTCAGCTCATCCATGGGGGACATTCAAATTCTAGCTCCAGACTTTTGTTGCCTTGGGGAAATGCAAGGATTTTAAGGCCTGATTTTCTGTTTGTAACTGAGATGCTGAGAATATAAAATTCTATGTGAAATCGTCAACTTTTCAAATATTGGATCACATTAGTTAAAACCACTTTTCAGGCTGCTCATAATCATATTAGCACATCATTAGGTTGAAATCATATCAAAGACATCTGGTTTGTCCCCTGTGCCCTTTAAGGACAACTGAAACATAAGGATGGGAATGTGACATTCATTCTTCCTCTAGACTCTCACCCATTGCCTCCATCGGCTGTCTTTCATAGAAGAGGCAGACAGTTTTGTTCAACTTCAGCATAATCAGAGTCCTGAGAGTTAAACACAATACATATATAATTTCATACTAGTCGTTTTAATATTAGCCCAAACAAAACCAACAAAAACCCAACCCGTTGCTGTTATGTTGCTTCTGGCTCCCGAGGACCCCCTGGGTGCCAGGGAGAAACTACACATCACAGGATTCTCAAGCCTGTGGGCTTCTAGAAGCAGGCCATTAGTTATTTCTTCTGAGGGGTGCAACTGCCCACCTCTTGATACGTTGAGTCCTTAACCATTTGTGCCACCCAGGGTCTCCCAGTCTTCGTATGTGACCCCCAAATTCCTTGACAGGCTACCTATAGGAAGGTAGAGTCTATGCCCTTTCCCCTTAAATTGGGATGTTTCATGACCTCTGTAACCAATAGATTATGGAGAAGATGACACTGTGACATCTAGTTTGGGCAACCCCCTTCCCTCCCCCAAAGTGCTTCACAGCTTCTGAAAAATCCCTTCAAAGATTTCTTCTTGAGTGTTCACCCTCAGAATGTCCAGCCTCCACGTGCTACCTCTCAGGACACTTCTCAGCTCCCGGACACTATGCTGAAAGGAGCCTGAGCCACCTGGAAAGGCCACGTGGAGACACTCCAACCAACAACCCAGCTAAGCACCCAGATAACGGCCAGCTTCAGCTGCCAGCCCTCTGAGTGCACGTGTAGGCACTGGAGTCACCAGAGGACCCTGCCCCAGCTCCCATGTGACTGCCAACTCATGGGAGAATCCAAGCACGACCCAGTGGCCTCCCAGCAACCACACGATGATGGTCCTTGTTTGAAGCCACTGCGTTTGGGGAGGGGGCGTTTCTTGCCCAGCCACAGGGATGAGAACCTGCATCTCAACAACATTCAGGTGGGTGAGGGGGCCATCTCTTGAGCCAGGCAGCCTCCCTTCTTGTCAACTCCTGGGGATTTTTGTTGTTATTGCCATTGCTGCCCCAATTCCCCAGGAGCTAGAGGAAGGCAGGCAGCAGGTCTCAGGTCGCCAGGAGGCAGGAGCCTCTGTGGGAAGCAGTTACAATGGGAGACATAACCTTAAAGGCAGGAGCCTGACTTTACCTTTCCCTCTGGAGATTTGGGGTGCAGAACACCTGTCAAATCCCATCTTCTGTCCAACCCTGATCATACGTCTGTCTTATGTTTGCACACAGGACGCAGACTTGTGAACACCCAGAGAACAGGGTCTGGCGCCAAGAAACCAGCGCCACAAGGAACTGATGTTTCTCCAGCAATGGGGAGGGGTGGGATGAGAGGAAGAAAGGAGTACAAATCACTGGATCAAAACAAGGTGGGGAAAGGGAGAGAGTGAAGGAGGGAGACTGGGAAGCTGAAGGGAAAAGGCAGGGAAGGAAAGGAGAAAGGTGGGGGTGGGTAGAGGGGAGCGAAGAAGAAATGGAGGAGTGCGGGAGGGAAGATGGAAGGTGAAGGCAGGCAGGAAGACGTGAGCAAAGGGAGGGAAGGAAGAAAAGAGAAAGAGAAGGGCAAGAAGAAGAAAGGAAGGTAGGGAAGAAAGGAAGAAAACGAGAAACCTAATGTCAATGGCACCCTCTATGTTTTTATTTCCTGTTTTTCTGAGGTAGCCTCTTCAGCAGAAGCAAATGGGCTGAATCGCCTCAAACTCCACCTAGGTAGAAAGCACGGGTTTCATTTTGCCAGGGCCTGTGAAAATGTTTGAACTGAGCAGCATTAACAAGGAGACAGAGATTACCCCACGTGGCTGTTGCACTCTGATGATGCCAAGGCAACGGGAATGGGGGCTCATTATTTCACCAGGTGACAAAAAAATAGTATTTTGACGTTTCACCCTGAACGTGGGGAAGGGGGGTGTGGGGGAGGAAGCAGGGGCCCTTTGTGGAGTCTCCTCTTGCCATTGTGATGCCCCTTGGCCTGCCAACAACCTGAGGTCCTGCACTCTGCCAGTGAGGGGCTTGGCTACAGGCCCTAGCCCAGCATTTCTTATCAGATTTACTGTGACAAGTGATGGGAGAAAAGAAAGATGCTGTTAACAGCGCATCCGTTCAGACCCTGCTATTTAGAAATTTGGATTTATATTTTGTCAGAGAGTAGTAGCACTGATGTTAATCTTTGCACTACCCTTGGAAAAAATCATTCATAATCTTAAAACAATAATCCATAACATTTATGGATCTTGAGAACCAAGGGATGGTCAGAAGCATTTTTAGACAGATGTCTCATTTCATCTTCAAAGCAACCCAGTGAGGAATAAGAAAAGTTGGCTTATGACATCCCTTTTGGAAAGTGAGTCTTTGTAAGCACAGAGAGGTCCAGGTTTGCCCAAGGTCACATAGTCAATAAGTTAGAGAGCCTGGATTTGAACCTGAGCGGTCTGCTGCCAGAGGTACTTTTTTTGCTCGTGTTTATTAAGGCAACTTGCAGCTCTGGCAAGGATTCAGATAGAATTGAGGATCATTTTTTAACAATTTATTAGGGGTTCATACAACTCTTATCACAGTTCATACATATACATACATCAATTGTATAAAGCACATCAATCTTTGCCCTACTCATTTTTTTCTCCTCTTTTCTTTTTTTACATTTTATTAGGGACTCATACAACTCTTATTACAATCCATACATATTCATACTTCAATTGTATAAAGCACATCCATACATTCCCTGCCCCAATCATTCTCGAAGCATTTGCTCTCCACTTAAGCCCTTTGCATCAGGTCCTCATTTTTTTCCCCTCCCTCCCCTTCCCCCCTCCCTCATGTGCCCTTGGTAATTTATACATCGTTATTTTGTCATATCTTGCCCTATCCGGAGTCTCCCTTCCCCGGTTCTCTGCTGTCCCTCTCCCAGGGAAGAGGTCACATGTGGATCCTTGTAATCAGTTCCCCCTTTCCAACCCACTCACCCTCCACTCTCCCAGCATCTCCCCTCACACCCTTGGTCCTGAAGGTATCGTCCACCCTGGATTCCCTGTACCTCCAGCCCTCATATGTACCAGTGTACAGCCTCTACCCTATCTAGCCCTAACAGTGCTTCTCTCTATCCTTGTGGAGCCCTGGTGATGGGCTGGGCTGCTAAGTAGTAGGTTAAACAGGCTTTCTCCTCCTGTGAAAAGTTACACTCTCTGGAAACTCACGGGTGCCAGTTCTACCCTGTTCTCCAGGGTTGCTCTGAATCAAGGTCAACTCAATGGCAGTGAGTTTGGCTTTTTAATGTCTCTCCCTGTTGTTGTTTTTGTTGTTGTTGTTGTTAGTTTGCCATCCAGTTGGTTCTGGTCCATGGCAAACCTATTCACAGCAGAATGTAACAATAACAGCTCCTCCTCCATCCACCCAAGTGTTCCTATGCTCAGTCCTCTTGTTGTAGTCACTGTATCAATCCAGCTCTTCAAGGACCTTCAACCTTTTTTCACAGCCCTTCCATTTTTCTAAGCATGATGCCTCTCCAGGGACTGGTCTCCACTGACAACATGTCCAAAGTCTCACCATCCTTACTTCTAATGGGAATTCTGGCCGTACTTCCAAGACAGATTTTGTTTGTTCTTTTGGCAGTCCATGGTACTGTCAATATTCTTTGCCAGTAACATGGTTCAAATTCATACAGTTTACCTGGGTCTTCTTCACTCTATGGCAAGCTTTTCACATGCAGATGAGGCAAATGAAAATACCATGGTTTGGATCAGGTGCACTTCCTGCTTAAAGTAACATCCTAACTTTTCAACATTCTAAAGAGCTCTTATGCAGCAGATCTACCCAGTGCAATGTATCTATTCATCTCTTGACTGCTGCTTCCAGGAGCATTGCTTGTGGATCCAGACAAGACAAAATCCTTGACAACTTCAAGTTTTTCTCGATTTATCATCATGTTACCTATTGGTTCAGTTGTGAGGACTTTGGTTTTCTTTGTGTTGAGTTGTATCCCACATTGAAGGCTGCAATCCTTGATCTTCACCAGCAAGTGCTTCAAGTCCCCCATCCTTGTCAGCAAGCCAAACAGTGTTGTCTGCATATAGCAGGTTGTTAATAATATTTCCTCCAAATCTGATTCTGTGTTCTTCTTCATATAATTTGGCTTCTCTGATTATTTGCTCACCATACAGATTAAAAAAGTATAATAAGTGGGTGCAACCTGGAAGCACACCTTTCTTGATTCTTAAACCATGCAATCTACCCTTGTTCTATTTTTGCTACTGCTTCTTAATCCATGTACAAGTTTCACATGAGCAAGACAAAGTGTTCTGGAATTCCCTTCTCTAAACTATCCATGTTTTGTTATGATCCACACAGTCAGATACCTTGGGTGTTAATAAAACTTAAGTAAACATCTTTTGGGTATTCACTGCTTTCAGGCAAGATCCATCTGATATCTGATATCCTTTGTTCCACATCCTCTTCTGAATCTGGCTTAAATCTCTGGAAACCAAACTCACTGCCTTGTATTTGATGACAACTCATCCTGACCCTATAGTATAGGGTAGAACTAACTGCCCCTGTGAGTTTCTGAGACTGTAACTCATTATGGGAGTAGAAAACCTTGCCTTTCTCCCACGGAGTGACTGGTGCTTTTGAACTGCTGACCTTGGGGTTTGCAATCCAACCTGTAACCACTGTGCCACGATGGCTCTTGAATGCTGAATATGGTAACTTTCTGTCAATGAATTAATGCAACTGTTGTTGTATTAGCTTCAGTACAATTTGACTCACATGTGATGCCAATGATAGTGTTACATAATTTGACCATTCCGTTGGTCTCCCTTCTTTGGTATGTTTACACATATGGATCTCTTCCAGTCCGTTAGCCAAGTAGCTGTATTCCAAATTTCCTGACATAGATGAGTGAGTGCTGCCAGTGCTTTATCAGCTTGTGGAAACATTTCAACAGATATTCCAGAAATTCCTGGCATCTTGTTTTGGGTTAGTGCTTTCCATGCATCTTGGATTTCTTCTTTCCTGACCATTGGTTCTTGCTCATAAGTTACCTCCTGAAATGGTTGAATGTTGGTCTATTCTTTTTGATACAGTGACTCCATATTGTTTCCATCTTCCTCAGATGTTTCCTTCATCATTCATTATTTTGCCCATAGAATTTTTTAATATTGCACCTCGAGACTTGACATTTTTCTTCAGTTCTTTCAGTTTAAGATATGCTGAATATGATCTGTTTTCGTTTTCTAACTCTAGGCCTTTGCACATTTTGTGATAATATTTTACTTTGTATTCTCGAGTTGTCCTTTGAAATTTTCTTTTTAGCTCTTTACTTCATCATTTCTTCCATTTGCCTTAGCTACTCTCTGATTAAGAGTAAGTTTCACAGTCTCTTCTGACAAGCACTTGTATCTTTTCTTTATTTCCTTTTTTTAAAAATGACACTGCTTTATTCAGAGATGTTCTCAAAATTTGGTGGGTTATTATCAAGGTTGTATATTGACTCTCGTGTACTTGTTTGCATTTTCTTGAACTTCAACTTGAGCTCACATATGAACAATTGCTGATCTGTTCCACAATCAGCCCCAGGACTGGTTTCAGTTGCTGATATTGAGCTTCTTTTATTGTCTCTTCCCACAGGTGTAGTCAATTTGATTTCTGTGTATTCCATCTGGAGAAGTCCACATTTATGGTCACCTTTTTTGTTTTTGATCATATGTTTGAAGAAATCATTAATCATGCAAAATTCTAACATACAATCAAGATAAATTGGTAATTATTGGTGATTGGAGTGCAAATGTAGGAGCCTAAAAGGAAAGAACAGAAGTTGGAAAATATAGTATATGCTATCAGCAATTTATTGGTCTTGCAAACTCTGTCATGCGATCTCCAGCTTGGTTTCTATCACCAAGACCATATTTTTCAACTACTGATCCTTCCTCTTTGTTTTCAACTTTTGCATTCCAATAGCATTTTGATAGCAAGTCTGACAAATTTGGGACTGAATATGGTGGTAGAATTATTCAATTTCTGCATCACCAGCTTTGGGTGATTGGTGCATAAATTTGAACAATAGTTGTATTGATTGGTTCTCCTTGAAGGGGGCTAGATAGCATCCTATCAAAGATAGCATTGTACATTAAAATAGATCTTAAAATGTCCTTTTGATGATGAATGCAATGTTGTTTCTCTTGATTGTGTCATTTCCAGCAGAGTAAACCATAAGATTTTCTGTTTCAAAATGGTCAATATCAGTCCATTTCAGCTAACTAATGCTTACAATATCAATCTTTATGTATTCCATTTCATTTTTAATGACTTCCAATGTCCCTAGATTCATATTTCATACACACCAAGTTTCAATTATTAATGACGATTTGAACTGTTTCTCCTCATTTTGAGTTGTGCCCCATCAGCAAATGAAGGTCCTGATGGCTATACTCGATTTGCATCATTATGGTCGACTTGCCTATGAAAAGTCAGCTCTTCCTCTTCCTCAGCCGTATTTTGAGTACTTTCCAAGTTGAACAGCTCATCTTCTGGCACACGTTCTGACAATGTTCTTCTGTTGTTCATGGGGGGTCTAGTAACTGACAGTGTTGCCGCTATCCATAGGGTTTTCAATGGCTCATTCTTCCCATGCGGGCAGCCAATTCCTTCTTCATTGTCTGTTCTTTGTCTGGAAGTTCTTTGGGTGACCCTGCTGGTATATGAAATGCCAATCACATAGCTCCCAGTATCACACAAAACAAAAGTCACCACAGTACCACAAAATGCCAGACAAGTGATGGACCTCTATTCTTAGTGAGGCGTGGCCTGGTGGGAGGAGTGGGCCCTTAGTTGGTTCTGATCCACTTACTGGAACAAATACTGTTAGTTCTTATTTCGTAAATGTGAAATGCATAAAAGAGACCCCCAAAATATCCTCCAATTCAGACTTTCTGCCTTTTAAAAGAGGATAACCCACTCTGATTCAAAGTAATTGAGGTGTTTTGTTTTCCCCTCCCTCTGAGGCTACAGAGATTAGACTAATCACAGCTGAGGTGGAGCGACTGAAATGACTTAAAGCACCAGCTAGACTGGCTGTCAGAAGCAGCTACAGTCAACAGCTACAGACTGACAGAGCTGCTCAGCCAAGAGCTGAGGGTTCTCAACTCCCACTTCTACTGATGGGCACAGCCAGTGGCCTCTGGGAGTTGACTGGAACCCAGCAGCCAGCTGTGAGGAGCAAGCTAATTCATCTCAGCCTGGCCCAGGTCATCAAGTCACTGAAGGAGTATCGGGAAAGAGGGAAGAAATTTGGGGTCCCACATTTGGCCACAGACAAAAGTTGTTCTGTGTTTAGACAGTAGTTCTGGGCCTGAGTTTGGGGCAGGTGTGATGAAGGAAAGTGGGCTCCCTCCCTGCATCTGGGAACAGATGGTGGGGCTGCCCTGGAAACAGCAGGCCAGTCAGCTGGAGCAAAAAAGGCTTGGACTCTAAAGCCCTGGCAGGGCAGACTGAAGCTACCTCGACTGTTTTTTCTTAACCCAATGGCTCCTGCTACCCTCACCAACCCCAACTAGGTTAAAGGGAAGAAAGATGCATTTTCTTTACAGAGGCAACTTTCTAGAAAGGAGAACAGCCCACCAGCTGTGAAAGGTCCCCTTACACCATTTTACTTTGAGCAGGAGGAAGAAATGTTGAGATTCCCAGAGCCACTTGGAATTGCGGATCCTCTAGTTTAGGTCCAGTGATGCCAGATCGATTTTTCTAGAGAAAGTCAAAATTCCTGTTTTCTTAAAAACCTCCTGATTTTTTCAAAGGCGATTCAATAACATTGGATAGAAGCCAGGTAGGCCAAAGAGCCCTGGTGGCACAGTGGGTTATGTGTTGGGCAGCTAACTAGAAGGTCAGTAGTTTGAAACCACCAGTCACACTGGGGGAGCGGGGGGTGGGGGATAGGGTGGGGGGCTGTGCAAAGATGAGACTTTCTAGTCCATATAGAATTTCAGCCTCAGAAACCCACAGCGGCAGTTCTGCTCGGTCTTACAGGGTCACGGTGAGTTGGAATCTTCTAGATGGCAGTGAATAAGCAGGCCAACCAGAGTCCACACAGGTCCTCATTTGGCTATGGGAGTCCCAAGTCTGTGACCCTCACAGAATCGACCTTTGTGTATTGATGTTAAAAGGGAGATCCAGAGAGGGGAGCGCCTGTCCCCTTGAGGAGCAACGAGTTGACTTTCCAGTCTCCAATCTGTAGCAGACACTCCCGGTGCTCCATCTCTTCACTCCCAAATTCCTGATTCCGTGTACTCGCCTCAGTCACCGAGGGCCAGCTCTGAAGGTCCCTTTGCTGGTGCTGGCTGAATGTGCTGAGGAACATGTGCCCCTGGGAACAGCCCTGACCAGGCCCCTCACTCCTTGGATGGCAAAACTCTGAGAGGCGTGTGCTACACCCAACCCCTGGAGACTTCCTAAGTGATTAAGCAGCAGGTTCCCAGGTTTGTAATTGGATTCACAATCTATTTGTTATCGGTGGCCTTCCCTCCACTGGCTCACAACCCCACATCATTACCTGCATGTTCAGAGTTTCCTAAATAAGCTCATTGCCTTTAAGTCTTTGGCCAGGGTCTGCTTCAGTGAGAACCCAAACTAAGCCCAGGTCTGAATCATTATGTGTCCTTCCTGCCATCCAGTTGATGCCGACTCATGGCAACACTATAGGATAGGGTACACCAAACACCAACCTCCCGTTGCTCTTCATCTGCCTCCACCTTGTTCAGCTTTAGTTGTCCGTGGAAGCGTTTGACACCCATCTGATGCTTCGGAACCCATAAAGGAGGAAAGGTAAAACTGGGATTCAAATGAAACAGCCTTAAGCAGGACCATAGCCAAGATGTGCCCAGGGCTCCTCGCAGCATTTGTCGGGGCTCATACAACTCTTATCACAATCCATATATACATCACTTGTGTAAAACACATTTGTACATTCATTGCCCTCATTATTCTCAAAACATTTGCTCTCCACTTAAGCCCCTGGCATCAAGTCCTCATTTTTCCCCTCCCTCCCCGCTCCCCCATCCCTCAAGAAACCTTGATAATTTGTGAGTGGTGATACTGAGAGAGTTTTGGGAGGGTGGATTGGAAAGAGGGAACTGATTACAAGTATCTACATGTGACCTCCTCCCTGGGGGATGGACAACAGAAAAGTGGGTGAAGGGAGACATCGGAGCGGTCAAGATCCTGCCTTTTCAATTCCTCCATAGGGAGGCATGGTTGACGGTCATGGTCAACCCCAATGGCTGGATTGAATTCACCTGGCCCAGATGGGCCAATCCAGGTGTAATGCCCACCTAGGTGTACCACCCCTTCCTGGCCGGAAGTTTGAACCTGAGCATATGTAATGGATGGCCCAGTCCCTATGCTAAACCACCTAATAGTATTTGCAAGATGCCAAACACCGTTCTAAGCTTTTTGTGTATAATAATTCAATTATTCCACTTAACAAGCCTATGTGTGGACTCTATTCCGGCCTCATTTTACAGATGAAAAAACAGTGGCACAGGATGATAAAGTCATGAGCCTAGGACCACACAGTGAGGAAGTGGGAAGGAGAGATTTGGACCCAGGCTGCAGAGCCCATGTCTTGGGTGCCTACAGCTGCCATGTAGGACACAGAAAAGCATGGAGCAGACTCGGCGTAAGACATTAGGGAGTTGGGAGGAATGTAGCATGAATGTATGTGCTATGACTTCATGAGAGTAGCTGCTACTCAGATCCAGAAGAGAATGCAAGCCTTTTGCAAAAATTATTTTTTCCAAGAGAGGGTGGAAAACTGCATCTTGTGCGAAATCCCCCCAACCTGCACATGTGCATAGCTATTTCAGAAGGTTCCAAACAATGTGTGCTGTGCGGCAAACCAAACTGAGCTCAGGGGGAGCTGGTCTGTGGGTTATGTCAGCCAGAAAGTGAGCAGTTTGAACTCACCAGCCACCACTCCAAGGGAGAAAGAGGAGGCTTTCTGCTCCCATGGACTTACAGTCTTCGAAGTGGCAGGGAGCATTTCCATGCCTCCTATGATTAGGATCTCGAAGGGTGAGTGTTGAGTTGGTTGAGACCTGTCTTCAGGGCATTTCCCAGAAGGGCTTCCTGCAGTGGCTCTGCCTTCAGGAATGTCTGATGACCTTGAGGGCAGCAAAGTCCTAAACACACTCAGGCAGTGGTTCTCAACCTTCCTAATACAGGTCCTCTTGTTGTGGTGATGCCCACCTCCCCAAACCATTAAATGATTTTCTTGCTACTTCATCACTGTAATTTTGCTACAGTTATGAATTGGGTGAGCCCTGTGAAAGGGTCATATGACTCCCAAAGGGGTTGCAACCCACAGGTTGTGAACCACTGCACTAAGGGTTCCCCTCCCAGGCAGCCCTACCAGTGTCTGGTGTGCATAGTTCTGTGAGGTGAGAGAAATGGACTTAGTGTCTGCTTCTGGTGACAGTTGATGTGGGTGGGCTTTCTCCCTATGCCAAATCCCTCTCGAGCCATTTGTCACCACAACAGAGGGAGCCATGCACAAAAAAGCAAGAAGAGGATGCAGCACAGCAGGACAGCAAGCAGAACAATGATTGAATAAGCACAATTCACTTCAATCATGAATCGGGTGCCCTTGAGATGTGAGGAAGACCCCAGTCTAGTGACATTAGATCAGGTTTAGGGATTGAGTGAAGAGACCCCTCTTAGCTCCCCTCAGCCCCTAATTTGCTTTCCCATTGACCCTGACCCTTGCATCGTGATTGGTCCTTATTCCAGCATGATGGTTGGTTTCATAACCACGGCATATGGGAATGTGTTAGTCGATAGGTTGTGCAGGCACAGCCTCTGGAATGGGTAAGTGAGGAGGCGATTTGGGCTCGCTCATGCAGACCTCTAGTTGTCCTTGACATGACTGGTAGAAGGGATCATGTGAAGTGATTTGAGATCGGCGTTGAGATCTGATAGGTCATGCAGACTTCTAGCTGATCCTGGCAGTACCCTATTTTAAGGAAACAGAATGTTTGGCGTTTAAGTCGTATTTGAGCTTAAATTTTGAGCAATAGGCTGTGGCTCACAGTGAGAGTCTATGTGGAGACCCTACATCCATTTTGAGGGGCCACAGATTCAGCCGCTATTGAGTTCTTTCCTACTGCTGACTGGCAGTGGAAAGCTTGTCCCTCAGGCAGTGTGCTTGGGTCCACTCCCCGGGCCAGACTCAACAATATACGGTAGTGTGCACATCCCAATGAAGGTCCCGCTCATGCTCTCACAGGCCCACATGAAACTCCATGAATTGATCTATCTTCAGTCACAATTTTTGTGACAAAGTTGTTTGTTTTCTATGTCTTATTTAAGTTTTCAGGAGCCCAGGTGGTAATGCTGGATAGTGTTGGACTATGAAGAGCAAGGTTGCTGGTTCAAAGCCACTAGTCATTCCACAGGAGAAAGATGAGGTTATTGCTTCCTGTAAAGGTAGCAACTTCAGGATCCCTACACAGAGTCACTATGAGTCAGAGTCAGCAGGACAGAATGGGTGTCATTTTATTTAAGTCACTATGGCTGTGGGCCCTTCCGACACCATTGTGGCCTCATGCGGATGCTCTCCTCCATCCAGAACAGCAGTTTGTGCCTTTTTCTTGTGTAAAACTTAGCAATGGAGTTCCTAATAAAATATAGTTGAATTGGCAGTCATTTCCCCCTAAAAACAAAGTAAATACATAAATAGAAACGAGACTATGGTGCTAATAACCAGTTGGAGAGTTGAGAGAGCTGAACTCTCAATCCTGATAGAAACCCATTGTGACTGAGCACCTGCTCAAGGTCATCCACAGCCTATGAGGTTGAGCCTATGTGTTGGGGAGTAATTGTGTACATAAAGTTAACAATTTATCTTTCTAAATATTCTGTCTAAAACTTACTTTAAATAATAAGTTTTCCCCTGGGCTAGGTAAAGTTCAGGGAGTTTAACCCCCTAGCATCCACCCCCTCTCAGCATTCATCATGTTAGGCCAGAGGAGGCAAGTCACACCCACTACCCAGGGAGCACTGCTTCCAAAAGCACATTGCCTGTGCTGGGGCAGAGGGGAGGTACCCGGACCAGAAATGCTGACAGAGTGGAACCAGAGAGCTCAGGCCCCAGCTTCCCGAGGGAGCAGCTGTGATGATTCACTTCTGGATGAATATGTTTAAGCAAAGGCCAAAGGCATGACTTTTTGCAGCATGAAAAGCAGATGTGCAGAGGTTTTTCACTGCATTCCAGAAGTTCACACACTCTCCGGAGGCTCCTTGGCTCAATGGCAGGAAGTCATTGGTGGCTTCCACCTTCAATCCCAAAAGGTCACTGCCGTCCAGTGGATTCCTACCACAGTGACCCTATATGGTGTTTTCAAGACTGTAAATCTTAATGGGAGACAGCATTCTCATTGTCCCCTTTGGGACAGGGAGCTAGCAGCCCGTTTTGCCACCAGGGCTCCTTCCTCTCTAATTCTGCATCCAGTCCCTCCGAATATCCTGCCCTGCCCTTGTCTAGGCTTCTTAAATGTGTTCCACGCTGCTTATGTTAGTCTGGGTGCATTCGAGAAACAAATCCACAGAAACACGTATGTATAAGAGAGTTGCTTGTAAAGGGTGATTGCACATCACGAAAACATGCTCGCATGTGCTTATGCACCCGCTTTGTCTTCAGCGATCATGTCGGGGTAGTCTGGTGTGCTTTTTCCATGTGAGCTTTGTTGTTTCTTAGCTAGATGGTCCCCTGTTTATCTTCCAGTCTTTAAGACCCCAGACGCTATATCCTTTGATAGCGGGGCACCATGGTGCTTAACTACTACACCACCAGGGTTCATTAGCATGTGACTTATCTCCTGTCATTCACACTAGATGCTCAAAATAGCAGGAGAACAGGTTTCTCCTTTGTGGCCACACCAGGTACTGACAGAACCAAGAACAGAGACACAGTTATATATCTTGACTATCATTTGCATATTATATGCCAGGAATCCCTAGGAAGTGTCTTGGAATTGTTCTACTCTGGTTCAAATTTCACACACCCTCCCAGTTTCCATACTGACTCAGCCAAACCCCTAGTAACTGATTTGCACCTCCTATCAACTTGGAGAAAACACCCTATGCCAGATATAGAAGTGGACATACTTGGTACCCAGAAAACCTCTTCAGTGTTTTGAGGGCGGCTCAGCAAACACCCTATGTCAGACATAGAAGTGGACATACTTGGTACCCAGAAAACCTGTTCAGTGTTTTGAGGGCGGCTCAGCAAACAAAATGGGCACAGTGATTAAGCATTCAGCTGCTAACACAACGGTCAACTCTGTAGTGGTTCTGCAAGAGAAGGATATGGTAGTTGACCCCCCAAAAGAGTTACAAACTTGGAAACCCTACGGGTATTTGTATAGGGTCGCTATGTGTTCCAATTGAGATGATTGTCATAGGTTGGGTTTGGTTTAACCCGTCTTACTGAGTATATACATACTCCTTCTTTACACGCGATCAGTTACTTTAGAGGAAAAAGACATGCCTGTCCCAGAACAATCCAAGGACTGGTAAAGGCAACACCCACAAAGACACTCCCTCTGCCTGCCTAACTCTAAAATGCTGCCCATAAAACACTCTGCCTGGTAATATGTGGGCAGCACACTGGGGAGGTGCAGCAAATGTGTGTTGAATGTATGAGGCCATTTCATAGTTTGGTTGCACGATCAGGGTGTCTGTCATAAAGCCCATCTCTTTGACTCCACCTCTCAGCAGAGATGCACACAAGCTTCCCGTTTTTTTCTCGGCAATGTCCTTGTCAAATAAAAGTTCCTTGTAGATCAGTAACTTGCCACAGAGCAAAAGATATGGGAAGAGGCTCATCTTTCTCCTGGCTATGAAATAGAATGGCAAGCCCTTCCCTTCAACACACACACACACATACACACACACACACACACACACATGCAAACACACACACGCATGCATGCACACACTCGCGCGCACACACACACCTGCCTTATAACTTCATTCGGTTGATTAGCAAACAAAGCTCTACAACCCAACTATGTGTTTTTCTTCTCCAGAGGAATGACGGACTTATATACCCTGCATTGTCTTTATTTAATGGAATTGCCCCAGTTCTCCTCACCTTTCCTTAGATAGTGCAGTGAACTATTAGATAACTGCAGGTATTGAAAACTAGTATTGATTTCCAGTTTTTGTCACCTTTGGCTTTGAGCACCCTCCACTTCTCTAGTAAGCTTTCCATTGCTTTGGGGAAATTTTCTCTCTCTGAATTTATTATGTGAGGGGGGTAGTGTAATAATCAATGTGCCTATGGAGGACTATCCTTCATTACCTAAACTCATTAAGGGGCAGTGCCTGATGGATCATCAGGTTGGAGGAAGGCTTATTAACAACCTGCATTATACAGATGACACAATTTTGCTGAAAATGAGAAGGACTTGATTCACTTGCTGATGAAGATGAAGGATTAAAGCCTTCAGTTTGGATTATGACTCAATGTAAAGAAAGCCCAGACCCTCACAACTGGACCTATTGATAACATCATGATAAATGGAGGAAAGATCGAAATTGTCAAGGATTTTGTCTTGCTTGAATCCACAATCAATTCTCACGGAAGCAGCAGAGAAGAGAACAAATGACACATTTCACTAGTCAAATCTGCTACACGAGACCTCTTTAAAGTGTTGAAAAGCAAGAGATTACTTTGAGGACTGGGGCGGGTTGACCCAGGCCATGGTATTTTCAACTGTCTCATATTCATGTGAAAGTTGAACACTGAATAAGGAAGACCAAAGAAGAATAGATATATTTGATTAGTAGTGATGTAAAAGAGTAATGAATGTACCATGGACTGCCAAAAGAACAAACCCATCTAACTTGGATGAAGTACAGCCAGAATGTTCCTCAGGGCAAGGATAATGAGACTTTGCCTTAACTTTGACATGTTGTCCGGAGAGATCAGTCCCTGGAGCAGGACATCGTGTACTGGAAAGTAGAGGGGCAATGAAAAAGGGGAAGGCCCTCAACAAATGGGATTGACACAGTGGCTGCAACAATGGGCTCAAACTTAAGAACAACTGTGAGAATGTTACGGGACCGGGTAGTGTATGATTATGTTGTATGTATGGTCACAATGAATCCAAACCCTCCCTATGACACTGAACAACAACAACAACAACCACCACCTGAATGAATCCTCTGGGAGGACTCTTGAATGTGAGAAAAATGGAACGAAGCCAGAGTAAGGATTGGAGGATGTCTTAAGTTCTTGTCTTAATCTCCTTAACCAAAAATTATCCAACAAGTCAGTAGCCTTAAAACACTTTCCCCCTGCTTTGGAGCTTACAGGTTCAAATTTGGGGTGCGACTCTAGGTCAGGGTCCTTCTTTGTGGATACCAGAAAGTTCCTTGGCACTCCTCGCTATCTTTCTCCCCGTACTGTGTGTTACTGGGTCTATCCTGGCCTTTAACTCAGAAGTGTTTAGGTTTAGGCTCAAGCCTATTCTCATATGGCCTCATTTTTTTTAACATTTTATTAGGGACTCATACAACTCTTATCACAATCCATACATATACATGCATCAATTGTATAAAGCACATCTGTACATTTTTTGCCCTAATCATTTTCTTTTTTTAACATTTTATTAGGGGCTCATACAACTCTTATCACAATCCATACATATACATACATCAATTGTATAAAGCACACCCGCACATTCCCTGCCCCAATCATTCTCAAAGCATTTGCTCTCCACTTAAGCCCTTTGCATCAGGTCCTCTTTTTTTTCCACTCCCTCTCCGCTCCCCCCTCCCTCATGTACCCTTGGTAATTTATACATTGTTATTTTGTCATATCTTGCCCTCTCCGGAGTCTCCCTTCCCCCCCTTCTCTGCTGTCCATCTCCCAGGGAGGAGGTCACATGTGGATCCTCGTAATCAGTTCCCCCTTTCCAACCCACTCACCCTCCACTCTCCCAGCATCGCCCCTCACACCTTTGGTCCTGAAGGTATCATCCACCCTGGATTCCCTGTGCCTCCAGCCCCCATATGCACCAGTGTACAACCTCTGCCATATCCAGCCCTGCAAGGTAGAATTTGGATCATGGTAGTTGGGGGGAGGAAGCATCCAAGATCTGGGGGAAAGCTGTGTTCTTCATCAGTACTACCTCGCACCCTGACTGACCCATCTCCTCTTCTAAACCCCTCAATGAGGGGATCTCCAGTGGCCATACGGCCTCATTTATATTACAAAAGAACTCCCTTCTTTTCAAACAGGATCATGTCCACCAAGGTTCAAATTTCTCACATATTTTGAGGGGGCTACAGATCAATCCATAATGGTTCTTTTGGGTAGCTGTAACAAATGGCTACCAATCGAGTGACTTAAACAGCAGGCATTTGTTCTCTCACTTTTCTGAAGGGCCAAGGGTTAAAATTAAGGTGTGGGCAAGATTCATTCCTTCTGAGAGCTCTGAAGGAGAATCAAAGTATCCTCTCTCTGCTTTTGGTCACTGCTGCTAATCCTTGATATTTCTTGGCTTATAGATGCACTGATCCAATCTCTGCCAGTGTCTTCACACGGGGTCTCTGTGTGCCCAGTCCTCTTCTTATAAGAACACACCAATCAGTGCATGTAGCATCCATCTGAAATCTAAACCCAGAAAGATGGAGCTCTTGAAATCCTTAACTAAGCACATCTGCCAGGACCTCCTCTCCAAGTTAGGCCATAGCCTCAGGTTCCATGTGAACATTAATGGGTGTGTGTGAATGTGATTTAATGTACTACAGAGGGCACGCTTTGGCCTCAGGAGGAGTGTTTCGCCAGTACCTGCTTCACAGCTCTGAGATTGCCCAGGCATTTGCCACATTTTCTTGTCTTCCCACCATTTATCCACCATTAGGCCTTTTTCCCTAAGTTAGTCAAGCGTCAGTTTCTGTCACTTGTGATCATGACCCTCCCTCCCGCCCAGGTCACAAATTTAAACTGATACAGGCGGTTTCTTTAATGGGCACTATGTTATCCTGACTAGCAAGCATTGCTAAGGAGGGAGGATGAATCAGCGAGAACCCGCTTGCTTCATCTAGCTTCGGGGCAGAACACAGAGGATTGATCCCTGAGCCACTAACGAATTTTGCAACTGTCACAGAACAATGCAAATAAGTAAGATCCACATCTGCTGAACACCATCATGAGGTCAAACTGTGTGTAAATAAATGCCTGTTTCAAGGAGCGAGTAAATCCTAAGACAAGGAGTGACACGGCTTTGTTGGCACAAACCCAGCAAGGCATTATGGGTCGGATATTAATGAACTCATGCTCCTGGGCCTCACAGAGCCCCAGCTCAACTGCTTCAGCTTGTTGACAAACTGAACTCAGGGTACCCGGAGAGAGCACTACCATTTTGATGAACAGGGTTGGTTGGGGATGATGCTTCCTAACTTGCATTTTAATATAAATTTGATGCTTCATCTGAGCAATGTGGAAAGAGCATTCAGATAAAAGAGAGGGACAAACATCAAGTGACCAGAGGATGAAACTTCTATCTAATATGTGCCCACTGGAATTGCTTCGTGGGAAGGTATTTTTTGGGGGTGTGGGGTTGTTCCCCTACCCTGCTCCAAGCCTTCTTCCTCATACCCACCCCCACCCCAGCATACATCCTACTGGGAGAATGTCTCTGAATAATGAAGTTTTAATAAATGAAGCTTTAATGAGCCTGATAGTCTGCCTAAGACCCCTTCAAACTGTAGTCTTTCATTTGTATTCTTCCTTCCTTTTTGAAGAAATGAACCTGATCGCAGGTAGTATGTTTCCTTTCCAGGATGAGCTGATAGAGCCTCTCTCTGCTGCAGTGGGAGGTGAAACATTAAAAGGCCCTCTGTGGCCATGAGACATGCCCACTCTCCAAGAGACACTGGGCAGGTTTGCTGAAGCTCCTCAGAATTGACTAGTGGCCCTGGTCCACCCATCTCAACCAACCCAGTCTTCATTTGCACTGCATGCCCTCTCTGAGCTCCAACTGGATGTTTCATTTGAGGATGACAAAGCCTCTATTGTGTGAGAAGTTGCGCAGACATGTGAACTAATCAATGCTCCCCCTGTCCCCGGGGAGTGTGAAATTCTCCCATCATGACTCACCAGCTTCCCTGGAAATTCCTGTCTTAACTCAGGCACTTAATATCAATGGTGTCTCTGCTTCCTTCCTTCTTGCACACCCCCCCAGGCATTAACTGTCATCCTTCCTCTCCCTAACATATCCTTTGAATCTATTCACTTCATGCCATCCCTACTGCCCCAAGGTGTGTCTTGCATTGACTATGAAACTAGATTCTGTATCCATTTTCCAGGGCTGTCAAAACAAAGCATCGTAAATCAGATGGCTTTTAAGAACAGTCCACCACCTGTCTATCAGTTCGTGGTGCAGTGGTAGCTAGAGTGTTGCTGTGAAATTGGAAGCCGTGCCACCGATATGACAAACCCCAGAAGGGTCAGCAATGATGGGCAGGCTTCAGTGGAACCTCGAGCCCTGTGGTGCTCAACCTTCCTTTAATACAATTCCTCATGTTGTGGTGACCCCCAACCATAAAATCATTTTCCTTGCTACTTCATAACTGTAATTTTGCTACTGCCATGAATCGGGTGACTCGTGTTAAAAGGTCGCTGGACCCCAAAAGGGGTCACAACCCACAGATTGAGAACCACTGCTCTAGCCTAAGGCAGACTAGGAAGAAAGACCTGGTGATCTACTTCCAAATATTAACAAATGAAAGCCTTATGGGTCACAACAAAATATGGTCCTATAGAGTGCTGGAAGATGAGCCACTGACCTGCACACAACAGCTACAAAACTAGACTCAAACACACCAACAAAGGCCTGCTGAACTCCAAAGCCCTAACAAACCCACTGCCCTCAAGTCCATGCCAACTCATAGCGGCCCTATAGGACAGGAGTGAACTGTGTATTAGTCTGGGTATGCTAGAGGAAAATCGAGGAGGGAGACTCATGTGTATGAAAGAGAGTTGGTGGTTTTTAAAAATCATTTCCCTATTATTTAATCATTATATTAGGGATTCATACACCTCTTAAAACAATCCATCCATCCATCCATCCATTATAAAGCACATTTATACATTCATTGCCCTCATCATTGTCAAAACATTTGCTCTCCACATAAGCCCCTGGCACCTGCTCCTCATTTTTCTCCTCCCTCCCCACTCCCCCCTCCTAATGAACCCTTGATAATTTTATTGGGGGCTCATACAACTCTTATCACAGTCATTCATTCCATCCATCCATCCATCCATCCATCCATCCATCCATCCATCCATCCATCCATCCATCCACCCATTGT
The DNA here is from genome assembly GCF_050624435.1 of Tenrec ecaudatus. Taxonomy (NCBI): domain Eukaryota; kingdom Metazoa; phylum Chordata; class Mammalia; order Afrosoricida; family Tenrecidae; genus Tenrec; species Tenrec ecaudatus. The sequence goes on from NW_027457837.1 coordinate 762,291, forward strand.
GTGTCAAGTACATTTGTACATGTGTTGCCCTCATCCTTCTCAAAACATTTGCTTTCTACTTGATCCCTTGGTATCAGCTCCTCACTTCCATCCTCCTCCCCCTCCCTCATAAATTCTTGATAATGTATAAATTATTTTGTCATATATTACACGTCAAACATCTCACTTCCCCCACTTTTCTGTTGTCCGTCCCCCAGGGCAGAGGTTTTATGTAGATCCCTGTAATCGGTTCACTCTTTCTACCCCACCTTCCCTCCACCCTCCTGGTATTGCCACTCTCACCACTGGTCCTGAAGAGATCATCTGTCGTGAATTCCCTGTTTCCAGCTCCTGTCTGTACCAGAGTACATGTTCTGGTCTAATTCTACCTTATAAATTCAGAGAGAGAGTTTTATATCGAACAGTAATTGTACATTAAGCAAACGTCCCAGCCCAGTGCAGATCAAATCCATAACTCTCATATTAGCCCATATGTCTGATACCAATCTATAAATTCCTTTTCAGACCCATAAAACATGTGCAGTGATGCTGAATGCAGGATAATCACAGGCCCATGGGTGGAAAGTCTTGTGGATCCAGTGGCATTGTAAGCATCTCAGTGCTGGCAGCGATCTCTCTGAGGCTTCTTTGGCTTCAGAGGTCTGGTCGCATCCACTTGGCTTGGCTTCTGCAATGTCTCCCAACGAGTACCAGAGAGAGAGAGAGAGAGAGAGAGAGAGAGAGAGAAGAGAGCGATATCTTCCACCTCCAAGGAGGAAGTACCAGATTTCTCAGAGTTCTCAGGAGAAGGCTATGCCCACATAAAATTCTCACTGACTATTTCCAGATTGGCAGCCTAGACTCCACGCCTACACTCCTAATCCTTAACTTGACAGAAGATTAGATGACTACCACAGGCTCCTAATCCATAACAAGCCCATTTATTTTTTTCCCTGCATACCGACACCAATCCAATACCCAAAGCTTTACCCAATGGGTAGAGATCTACTTCTAAAACATGAATATAGAAAAATCGCTATTGCTTGAAGGCTCTCAAGGAAATGCTCACTGAAAACTTCATTCCTATTATCTCACCTCCCCCAAATTAGTCTTCTTCTGGGCTTTCAGTCACACCAAGATCTCTACTGCCCCAAAGTGCCAAGTTCAAAGTTCCAGTTAATCTCCCTGATCCTGAATTTTAAGAACTGTGTGTATGGGAGGGAAGGGGTTGGGCTGTTTGTTGAACTGCTGGGTTTTGGAGCCATTTGTTATGCAACCTCATTTTGTCAATGACTGGTTAATTAATGCAGCATTCATTTGCCCTTCTTCCACTCACAGCACATGGCTTGTATCTTTGGGATCACTCTTCCACCATGCTCCATCTCCATGCTTCTGCTGGCATTGACCCAATCTGCCAGCTCCAGGCCTGCCTAGTCAGGGCATGACTTTCCTCTGTCCAAAGGGACTTGGTCAGACTCAGTATGTGACTCATGCTAGGTTAATGATATCTAACCCTAAAAATGCCCCAGAAACAATTACCCCATTGCCAATGAGTCCATTTTGAATCATAGAAGGCCCCTGTGTGGTTTCTCAGACTGTAAATATTTATGTGAGCAGAAAGTTCCATCTTTTTCCCTATGAGGTAGCTGGTAGGGTAGCACTGCCAACCTTGCAGTTAGCAATCCAATGCTTACCTGATAGTACCACCAATGATTAGAAAGGAAAAGAGCCTCTCTCTAATAGAATTCCTGAGCTTCTAGATAAAACTACAGCTGTCATCAGGAAGCCTGCGTGAAACTCAAAAGGAAACAGCACTGAAAGGAAAAGGTTCAAACTCTGATGGTATCAACTGAGTGCCAGAACCCAGCTATTCCTGATGCTCTGTCCCCAGACTTACAAATTCCATAAACCTACCCATTCATTCCTTCTCCTGCTCCTTCCCTTCTTACGCCCCAAGGTACTTTGACTTAGCTTTGAAGGCACTCACAACTTCACGGGTTCTGCCTTGCACAGGTGTCTGCTTGCTTCCAGTTCAGTCCTGATATTGTCCCTATCTTTAGCCATGTTAGGCTTGCATCCTAGAGCTTTCCTTTGCTTGTCTCCCTATTGCTCTTGTCCTATGAAGTCTGTGGCTTTATCTTTAAGTATAAGTCCTGCCCTTCCGCTTTCGTAGAATTCTGTCTCTGTATCTTGGCTCGTGGCAGGTTGTGTCCTTCAAAGATGACTGTCCTAATGTTGCACATCGCACATTCTCTTGTTACAAGATGAATTTGTGTTCATTTTTCCAGAAATAGGGCCTGCTTTCCCTCTTCCTTGCATCTTGGCAGGCCTTTGACTATGGCAGAAGTGTTGCTCTGTGACTTCCACCTGGTCGTATTGGGTTGTTCACCATTGGGACCCTGTCAGGATATTGCAAGGAAGACCAAGCCAAATGAAAATGTCACCTATAGGGTTCTTCTTGAGCTCCAACCAATAGAAGTATCAGTTGTGTGAGGGAGTGAGTCTTAAGAGAGCTGCAGCCTCTGTCCTTTGAGCTACCCCAGCTAATGCTTGATGAAGCCAAAACTAGTGTCCTCACTGAGCTCTGCCCAGATTGCAGATTTGTGAGCAAAATTGATGTTATCATTACTTTAAGATGTTATTTGTGGGGATACTATCTGTTTGCAGCAGATCATCAGAATACTGCCTAATCAGACTGCATTGCCAGTTTTACTCTCTCTCTCCATATATATATAAATATATATATATATATATAGATAGATAGATAGATAGATAGATAGATAGATATAGAGATAGAGATAGATAGAGATAGATAGAGAGAGATAGAGAGAGAGATAGAGAGAGATATATAGAGATATAGAGATATAGAAATAGATATATAGAGATATAGAGATATATAGATATCCTCTTCTCATTTGTCAGTTGGTTGTACTATAATGGTTTGTGTATTGTTATGATGCTGGAAGCTCTGTTCCCAGAATTTCAAATACCAGCAGGATTGCCCATGGTGGACAGGTTTCAGTGAAGCTTCTAGACTAAGACAGACAAGGAAGAGGTGCCTGACCGTCCACTTCCAAAAATTACTGAAAGAAAACCTTATGGATCACAAGAGAACACTGACTGACTAATGTGTTTTGGACACACTATCAGTGGACAATTGCTAGAGGAAGACATCATATTTGATGAAATAGAGGGACAGGGAAGATCCTTGTTGAGGCAGATTGACTAATCGCTGCAACAATGGACTTCAACATTCAGGAATGTGTGACAATGGTGCCAGATAAGACAGCACTCCATTCCATTTCATATAAGGTCTCCATGGATCACAGTAGACTTGATGGCACTCTCTATATGTTTGTCTTCAGTGACTTCCCATAGGGCTGCTCTGCCTGGCAGCCTATATTCTTCATGCTTCCAAATGGGGAGCACAACAGGTCCATAGTCACTGATATTCCCCTCAATCACCAGGTAAAGTAAGGAGGCATGAAGCTAACTAGGTTGTTCTCTTTGCCTTGTCTCTCTTCCTTTTCCCCTCCTCCAACAGGGCTAGAGGGGGTAAATACTTACCTTGCAGTCTAGAAGAGAATTTCTTCCACGCCAAAATCTTCTCCTTCCTCAAAAGGCACATACATGCCTTTCTCCATGTTTTGAATTAAAATGGCAGATGGGATGGTAGGAAAGAAAATGAACTAGTCTAACAGAATGGCCAAACAGATTTACCTTCCACATAAGAATGCAAATAACTCCTCAATCTTGTTATAGAGTCATGATATGATGAGCTCCATCAAAGCAGAGTAGAACACCACGGAGGTCAGACCAGAAAGACCATATTGAGTTGATTTTGTATGAGAGATTCTAGTTGCTAATTATACTTTTCATAACAGACAGATGGCAGGTATAGAAGCCCAGACTTAAAATGTCTTTATCTAATTGCCTGCCTAAATATATATTTGCAATATGGTCTTCAAAGGGAATACTTTCTTTACCTTAAATTCCATTTCTTTTTCCGCTCTTTTATGTAATTTTATTTAAGTATCATTGGTGTACAATAAACCATAGTGTGTTTTGCTCTTTGAGGTTTTTAAAAAGAATCATTTTATTGGGGGCTCCTACAACTCTTAGTACAATCTATACATAAATCCACTGTGTACATTTGTTGCCATCATCATTCTCAAAACATTTGCTTTCTACTTGAGCCCTTGGTATTAGCTCCTCATTTCCCCTCCTTCCCCCTCCCCCTCCCTCATGGACCCTTGATAATTTATAAATTATTATTCTGTCCTATCTTACACTGTCCGACATCTACCGTCACCCACTTTTTTGTTGTCCCTCCCTCATGGAGGAGGTTATATGTAGATCCTTGTAATCAGATCCCTCTTTATACCCCACCTTTCCTCCACCCTCCTGTTATTGCTACTCTCAGCACCAGTCCTGAAGGGGTCATCTGTCCTGGTTTCCCTGTGTTTCCAGTTCCTATATGGACCAGTGTATATTCTCTGGTCTAGCCAGGTTTGTAAGGTAGAATTGGGATCATGATAGTGGGCGTGGTAGCATTTAGGAACGAGAGGAAAGTTATATGTTTCATCGTTGCTACACTGCATCCTGACTGGCTCATCTCCTCCCAGCGACCCTTCTGTAAGGGGTTGTCCAGTTGCCTACAGATAGATCTTGGATCCCCGAACTGTACCCCCCCCTCATTCACAATGATATGATTCTTTTTGTTCTTTATGCCTGATACCTGATCCCTTCTACATCTTGTGATCACACAGGCTGGTGTGCTTCTTTCATGTGCGCTTTATTGCTTCTGAGTTAGATGGCCACTTGTAAACCTTCTAGTCTTTAAAACCCTAGACTATCTTTTGATAGATAGGCTCCATAAGCTTTCTTCACCTCATTTGTTTATACACCCACTTTTTGTCTTGAGTGATTGTGTCGGGAAGGTGACCATCATGGAATACCAGTTCCTTAAATTCCATATCTATACGCTTAAGTCTTACCCACAGGAAGCCTATTTTTATTTTATCCCTGGAACAAAATCTTGCAATAATTTTCTCTTTTTGGGTAAGTCCATCCTGAATCACTTATCCTTTAACATTTACAAGAATTTATCTGTAACCAACCCCATTTACATAGTCTCATTCATGCTATTTCCACAATAATTGCTAATAACCCTATTTTTTAGAATCGGAAGAAAGCATCAGCATCAATATCCCATTGCCACTGAGTTGATTTCAACTCATGGGTACCCTATAGGACAGAATAGTATTGCCTCATAGGTTTCCAAGGCTGAAAAAAAATCTCTTTATTGTGAGATGAGTGAAGGTTTACAGAATACATCCGTTTTCCATGTGACAGTTCACACATATTTTGCTTCATGATATTGACTGCAGTCTGCTCAACGTAATATCACTTATCGCACTTCCTCCTTGTATTTCCTGTTTCCATTCCCCCTTCTTTCCTGACCCTTCTGAACTTTATCTTTGAATAAATTATATCCTTTTGATTCAAATAGTTGATTAGTGTTACTTTTTACCGTATAGAACTACCTATTGTTTGGCTGAAGATTGAGCCAAGGGAGTGAGTTCAGTTCCAGATCTGAAGGTGCCTAAGGACAACAGTCTTGTGGGTTCCAAGAATCTCTCTCTGAGCAATACCCCTGAACTTTTAAAATAAGTTTAAACTTTGTTGCACATATTTCTCCTTTCTATCCCAAAATTCCAAAGCAAACTCATTATCATTGTGTTGAAGCTGACTCATAGAGACCCTACAAGATAGAATAGAACTTCACCCTTTCATTTTCCAAGGCTTAAATCTTTACCAGAGCAGACAAACTCATATATCTCACATGGACCAACTGATAGGTTAGAATTACTTACTTTGTGGTTAGGAGCTCAATGAGGAGTCCACTCTGCCATTAGGGCTCGTTAAGAATGCTATCCAGGATTCCCTAATGCTATCCCTCTCAGATCAGTTGGTAGTGGTAATAAATGTAAATCTTAAGGGGGTCAGACTACCACATCGTAACTCTTCCTTGGGGAAGATGGGGGGTTTGAACTGCTGATTGATTAGCCCTTAAGTGCTTAATTACTGCCTCACCAGGGTTCTCCTTAACATCAGAACAGTGGACACTTATTGGTTTATCTTGCTGGTCTCTGTTCCCTAAAAATTGCACTTCATCCACAGGGTTTTCTTCCACAACACACAGCTGCTAGTGTTTTTGGTTTTTTTCTCCACATGACTTCACCTTCCTGGTCAAAGCTGATTTGTCCAGTGCTAAACACACAATGAAAACATAGCCATATTTGCACACTACACAATTTGAAGTGAGACAGCAAGCTATTTGTTGAGTTTTTTGAATGACAGAAGTCTAAAAGGAAGTGTTATGATACAGGAAACAGTGAGTTTTGATGTCCAGGATCTATGCTGGGGACCCAGTTGGCACTCCGAATGACTATTCAAAGGGATGGTATGAATTCTCCTCTTCCATGACCTACACATATAATAGATATAACCACTAAGTCCATGGTTTGACAAATGTCTTGTGTGATTACGTTTTGGTTCCCCATAGGATTAGATCCTGAGACAAAGGTTTTAATTAAGCCATTTTTGGGGGAGATATCAATAAGGAAATGGGAAACAGAAAAGGGAAAGAAGGCAGCCAATGAAAAGTACATTATCAAACAATTTAAAATTGTGAGCAACTGGAGGTTAATCTTACTGGAGACACTCTAGAAAATCCACTAGTTATTCTGCCCAGAATGTGAGGGAGTGTGGCTATTTGTCCAACAACTCCTATGGGTCATTGGTTAAGGGTTACTCCAGGAAGCAAGAATTAACTCTACAACCTCCTAAGCCATGCATGCTCAGGTACAGTGGTCTACAGAAACTAGAGAAAGCAGGAAGAGAGATATGCTGGCCATTCGGAATTAGGCTAGCATGCCAAGTTGTCAGACATGTCAGGTTCTTGCACTATCATAACTTGTGAGATATACCACTGGTATTTCAAACACAAGCATAGTTACCCGTGGTGGAAAATTTTCAGAAAAGCTTACAAGCTAAATAGACTAGAAAGAATAACCTGCCAATCTACATCTGAAAAAAATAGTGGTGTTTGTGGAGCACATTGATAGCAGTGGAATATTTTTCATATAGTGCAGGATGATGAACCCCTCAAGTTGGAAGACACTCAAAATATAATTGAGGAAGAGCTGTCTCCTCAAAGTAGAGTTGACCTTAGTGATATAAAGTTTTCAGGACCTATATTTGTTGATGTGGCAATGACTCAAAATGAGAAGAAAGAGCACTACTGCAATAACCACTAACAAGAAGATGGGATGCATGAAATATGGATCTAGAAAAATTGGAAGACATGACAAAATGGAACACATAAAGATCAAACACTCTAGGTGTTATTGAACTGAAATAGACTGGTATTGGCCATTTTGAATGTCATAATAATATGGTTTACATACCAGAGTAACAAATTTGAAAGGAATGGATGACTTTCATGTTAAAAAAGAGAATGTTTCAACATCGATTCCAATGTTCACCATTGTTAGGTGTAGGATATATTACACCTACAAGGATGAATAATTAATTAAGTTATTATTCAAATTGACACACCAACCACTAATGCTAACAATAAAGCCATTGAGGATTTTTACCAATCTTTTCAGTCTGAAATTGATGAAACATGCAATCAAGATTACTGATGACTTGAATGCAAAAATTGGAAACTAAGGAGGAGGATCACTAGTTAGAAAATATGGACATGGGGATGGAAGCCACATGGGAGATCTCATGACAGAATATTCCTATAAGGATGGCTTATTGATTGAACATTTATTTTTCAGTGATGTAAACAGTAACCATAGACATGGATCATGTATATTGGATAGAAATACACAGGAATTAAATCAACTACATCTGTTGAAATAAACTACTATATATACTCGAGTATAACCCAAGGAAACTAATTTTACCCCCCAAAGCTGGGGTGCTTTTTCAGCATAAAAAATGTGCAGAAAAAAAACTCGGCTTATACTCAAGTATTTACGGTATAAAGAAGTTCAATATCATCAGTCACGAGACTGGAGACCAACTGTGGAACAAACCATCAATGGCAAATTCAACTCGAATTCCAACAATATTAAAACAAGTCCCCAAGAGTCAAAGTATGAATTTGAGTGTATATCATCTAAATTAGAGGATACTTCAAGGAGAAAGTTGACACATTGAACACAAATCACCTGAGATGATACGAGTTCTGCAATAATATCAAGAACATCATAAATAAAGAAATTCAAAGATAATTAAAAAGATAGAAACTAAAGAAAAGACAAAATGGATGACACCTTGAATGTGGAGTAGCTGAAGCCAATGAAAGAAATGATGAAGTACGAAAAAGAGAGAGAAATATAGAAATATTTGATGACGTAAAGACGCTGAATAAAGAAGCTGAACATAAAATTTCAAAGGGGAATTCAAAAAGATGGAATAAAGAATTATATGAAAAGGTGCAAAGACCTGGAATTAGGACAGCAAAAATGAAAAGCATGTGCATTTCACTAGCTGAAAAAATGGAAGAGAAATTCAAAATACAGAATTACACAGATAGCATCAAAAGAAGGTGAAAGGGATTCACTGACCACATGAAGCCCAGGCTCCACAGCGCTGAGTCCTGAAGACCAAGATAGCATAGGGTTCTCACTGCAGATTGCTCTGAGAGTACTCACAGTAGTAGGCCCTGGATCAACTTGGGAAAATGTAAAACTCAAAATAAGAAGACTAACCTTAGGATATGATAGGCACTAGTGGAATTCCCATTTGACACCTGACCTCACCTCCATGGCTCAACTTTCAGCCCCCAAATAGGAGACCTATACTGTCAACGATGTACAATTCAGAGCCCAGCATTTGTCAGGGAGTTACTCAGAAGGCAGGAAGGAATGGGAACGAAAGACCAATGGAAACGTCAAACAAAGGGAGGGAATAGGAAAAGTAGTATTGCATTGTAGGTATTGCAATCAATATCATAAAACATTGCATGAATTGTAAGGAAAATCAATTTACTCTGTAGATTTTCCCTCACATCACAATCAAAACAGTGTAAAAAGAAAATAAGTCATATGACCGAGTACACTGGTAGATCTTGCTGAAGACCAATTTCCAGTGTTAAATGATGTCACTTTGAAGAATAAGGCACAGCTGAGCCCTAGTGGTATAGTGGTTACAAATATAATGCGTCAGAACCAACCCAGTTGGGTTGCTCAACACAAGATCAACAGTTCAGCTCCCGTACAAAGTTCCAGTATTGGAAACCCACAGGGATATCTCTCCCCTGTCCTATAGAGTTGCTAAGGGTTGGAATCAACTTGATGGCAGTGAACTGGATGTAAGCCAGGCTGACTAGAGACACAAATCAAGTGCCACTCATATATGTGCAATAAATAGTTTTCTATCAAGAAGTCATTATAGTATTTCTATTTCAAGGAAATATCCCAGGCCAGTCCAACTCAAGTCCATAAGTCCAACACTGGCCCATAAGTTCCTTTCCAACTTACGCAGTTACATGCAATGATGCAGAATGCAGGGATGTCAAAGGCCAGTGATTGCAATGTCTTGTGGACCCAAGGTCGATGGAAGCATGGCAAGACTCTGGCAGCTCTCAACGTGGGCATGGAGCAGTCAGGTGAATGCAAAAAGAAGGGGAGGTTCCCAGGGCCCTCCTTATGAGAAGGCCATGGCCACAAAGAGGCACCATCAGGCTATGGTGTGATTGACAGATTGGATACCAACCTTACACTTTTACATATCTTCAAACTGACATAAAATTATATAACTATCATACTATGGCATTTTCAATCACCTCATATGTACTTGAAAATGGACAATAATTATGAAAGGTAAAATAAAAGTTGATGTCTTTGAATTATGATGCTGGTGAAGAATATTGAATATTCCATGGACTTTCAGAAGAAGGAACAAATCTTTCTTGGCGGAAGTAGAGCCAGAATGCTTCCTAGACGTGAGAATGGCAAGACTTCATATCACATACTTTGGACATGTTAACAGCTGAGCATAGTCCCTAGAGAAGGATATCATACTTGATAAATTGGAGTGGTGAAAAAAAGAAGAAGGTCCTCAATGGGATGAATTGGCATACTGGCTGCAAAAACGGTCTCCAACATTCACTGTGAGGAAACAGGATGTGGGTGCTATGAGTTAGAGCCAAATTAACAGTGTCTAACAATGACAACTCCCCTCCCCCGCCCCATCTGTCAATTTGCTGCACTGTGGTAGCTTCTGCTTTGCTGTAATGCTGGGAGTTAGTCCACTAGTACTTCAAATACCAGGCAGGATCACCCACGGTGAACAGATTTCAACACAGCTTCCAGACTAAGAACTGACAGGACGACAAAACAATCAGTCCACTTCTGAGGGATTCACCATTGAAAACTTTCTGCATAGCAGTAAAATATTGTCTGATATAATGCCAGAAAATGAGCCCCTCAGATTGCAAAACAATCAAAATATCACCGAGAAAGAGAGCTTCCTCAAAGTAGAGTCCACCTTAATGATAACTCAAAACCTCACAACAGGAGCTGGAGATAACATTATAATAAATGGAGAAAATATTGAAGTTATCAAGAATTTGGTGTTGCTTAGATTCACAACTAATGCTCATGGAAACAACAATCAAGAAACCAAATAACATATTGCATTAGGCAAATCTACTGCACATAACCACTTTAAAGTACAGAAGATCAAGAATTTCACTTAGGATTAAGTTGCGCCTGGCCCAAGGCATGGTATTTTCCACCACATCTTATGCATGTGAAATTTGAACATTGAATGAGAACGACTGAAGGAGAACTGGTGCATTTGAATTAAGGTACTGACAAAAAAATACTGAAAGTACCATGGGTGGAGAGAAGAACAAACAAATCTGTCTGAGAAGAAGTGCAGCTAAATGTTCCTTGGCAGATAGGATGGCGAGGCTTCATCTCATGTACTTTGCAGATGTTATCAGGACAGACCAGTCCCTGGAGGACATCATACACATTACAGTGGAGGGGTTGCAAAAAGAGGAAGACACCCGATCAAATGGATCGAGACAATTCCTACAACAATGGGCTCAAACATAACAAAATTTTTGAGTATGGAGCAGGACCAGGCAATGTTTCATTCTGTTGTGTAGGCATTATTATGAGACAGAACTGACTTGAAGGCATCTAGCAACAAAGTGTACTAAAGCTTTCTGGCACCTTCATTTGCTGATGGATTATAATTCAAAATGAGAAAAATCATTGCAACCATTCATTAATAATCAGAACATGAAACGTGAAAAATAAGAATCTAGGAAAATTGGAAATCATAAAAAACGGAATCTGACCTATAAAGATCAGTATCCTAGGCATTGGTGAGTTGAAATGGTCCCTTTGAATCTTAAAATGATAAGAATGACTATGCTGACAATGACAACTTCAAAAGAATGTCTCTTTCATCCTCAAAAAGAACATTTCTAGATCTATCTTGAAATGCAATGCTGCCTGTGACAGAATAATATCTATCTTCACACACAAGGAAGGCCGTTTAATAGAACCATTATTCAAATTTTCTCACAAACCACTAAAGCCAATGAAGAATTGTACCAACTTCTGTACTCTGAAATTGATCACACATGTACTGAAAATGCATTAATAATTGCTGACAATTGGAATGCACACATGGAAACAAAAAGGAAGGAAGAGTAATTAGAAACTATGGCTTTGGGGATCGAAAAGAAGCTGAAGAATGCATGAAAGAATTCTGCAAGAGCAATAACTTCCTCATTGCAAACATCTTTATTCAACAACAGGAGCGGCATATATACATGTGGAATACACAAGAATGGAACTGATTAAATCTGTGGGAAGACAGGATAGAGAAGCTCCATATCATTGAGACAAAATAAGACCAGGGGCCAACTATGTAACAGACTATCAATTACTAATATGCAAGTTCAAGTCATACCTGAAGAAAATTAAAATAAGAACGCAAAAGAGCCCAAATACAGCCTACATTATATCTGTGGTCGGCTGGGGTTTCTAGAGAAACAAACCAGTGATACTGATACATGTAGAAGAAGGAAATTTATATCAATAAAGAATTTTACATTAAGAAGTCCACACAACAAGAAACCCCAGTCCAACTCCAGCCCATAAATCAGATGCAAACTAGAGGCCCTTCCAGACTCATGAAGCTGTTGGAGGAATAGCCCAAGAAACAGGAAAACCACAGGTTGGTGGAGGCAGAGTTGGGAGAATCCAAAGTCAACAGGCAGTTGGCAGGCCACAGACAGCTCTTAGGGTCAGCAGGTCTCATGGTGATTGCCATCCCAAGAAGCCAGACGTAGGGTCCAGGGTCTTTTCATCAGGAAGAAAAAGAGTGAGCCCATTCTCCACAGTCTACTTATAGCTATGAAATAGGTCACACCCCCAAGGAGACTGTGACCTGCACCTTCTGAAGATCCTGGTAAAGCTAAATTGACACCAAACCTTACTATCACAATATCTCACCTGAATTTAGAGCCTATGTCAAGAATGGTTCAGACATATTGAACATTAATGATCAGCTACCTGAAGACTTGTGAAATAGCATCAAGGTCATCAATCTTTTTTTTTTTTTGTCATGTCAACTGGGGCTATTTATTTATTTATCATAAATTATTTTATTGGGGGCTCCTCAAAAAGATCATTAATAATACAGGAAAGAAAGAGGAGACTGTGAAACTTGCTCTTGAACCTAAAGCAGCTAAAGCAAATGGAAGAAATGATGAAATAAAAGAGTTGAACAGAAAAATTTGAAAGGCCAGCTTGAGAAGATAAAGTAAAGAATTATATTGTAATGTGTAAAGACCTGGAATTAGGAGAGCAAAAGGAATGAGTACAGTCAGCATATCATAAATTGAAAGAACAGAAGAAAAAATCCAAGCCTTGGACTAAAATGTTGAAGGATTATTTATCAAACTAGAGAATGATGCAGGGAGAATCCAAAGAACATGGAAGGAGTATACAGAGTCTCTGTACCCAAGAATTAGTTGAGGTTCTACTAGTTCAAAAGGCCAAGAAGAAGTTGAAGCTGCAATGTAAGCATTAGTGAAAAGCAAGGAAGGGATAGGAATGGAAATATTTCAACACGCTCATGCAGTGATAGTCCATGTCAAGAAATTTGGAAGATAGCTATCTGGCCAACCAACTGGAAGTGATTAATATTTGTGTCCCTTCTAAAGAAATATGACGCAACAAAATCTGCAAATTAATTTAAAGTAACATTAATATGACATGCAAATACAATTTTATTGAAGATAACTTTAAAAGTAGTTATAGCAATATGTCAACAGGAAGCTGCCAGAAATCCAGGCTGTATTAAAAGAGGGCATGAGGCAAGGTATATCAATGCTGATTTCAGATGGACCTTGGCTGAAAACAGAGGATACAAGGAAAATGCTTACTTATGTACTATTGACTATGCAGAGGATTTTACTGTGTATCATAACAAACTTTGGGTAGCATATGAATACATATGAGAACAATGGGAATTCCCCTACATTTAATTGTGCTCCTGTGGTACCTGTACATAAACCAACAGGAAGTGGTTCGAATAGAACAAGGGGATACTGCGTGGTTTAAAATCAGGAGAGTGTGTGTTGTGGTTATATCCTTTCACCTTATGTGTTAGACAGGGTTCTCTAGAGAAACAAAACCAGGACATTTATGATTTGATAGATAGAACACGAAGGAATATAACAGCTAATTAGTCCACATAGCAGTACAGAGGACTCAGTTTAACTCACTTCCATGCAACAGTAAATATGGCAGTACAGCCAGGCAGCAAACTGCAGAACTAGGTAAGGCAGCCACACACTGGTCTGATCACCAGAGAGCAACTGAGAGATAGGTGTGGCTTGCTGAGCCATTTATCTCTTTGCCCACTAATCAAACTGCGAACTTATTAATCCCACATGTTCTTATTGGCCAGGTTGGCACTATAAACCTACCTATCTATCACACTATACTTACTCAAATAATCTGAGAAGCTGCTCTGTATGAAGAAGTTGAGGCATCTGAATTGGAGGAAGAATCATTAACAACCTGTGTTATGCAGATGACCCAATCTTACTGGCTGAAAGTCAATAGGCCTTGAAGTACTTACTGATAAAGTTCATATAAATTAGTCTTCAACACTAAGAATACAAATGTCTTCTCAACTTGACAAATATAAACACACAACATCATTACAAATAGAGAAATGTAGCTAAACTCTATTTTACTTGGACCCACAATCAATACTCACAGAAGCAGCAGTCAATAAATCAACGTATTTCATTGGAAAAATCTGTTGTAAAAGACCTCTTTAAAATGTGAAAGAGCAAATGTTTTACTCTGGGGATTAGCAAGTTATGCCTGCTTTTAGCCTTGATATTTTTAATCACCTTAGATGCATGTGAAAGGAGTCTTAATTTCAGTGTCTGGTATGGGTTGAATGACTCACAGCAAGGTTGGTGGTTCAACCCACTTGCTGCTCCACAGAAGAAAGAGGAAGCTATTTGACCCTGTAAAGATTTACAGCCTGAAAACCCTATATGGTCACTATGAATAACAATAGACTTGATGGTAATGTTTGATATATGCATGTGAAAGATGGACCATAATTAAGGAAGACTGAAGAAAATATGATGCCTTTAAAATATGATGTTGCAAATAATATTGAATATACCACGAATGCCCAGCAGAACAAAGAGCTCTGTCCCAGAAGAAGTACAGCCAGAATGTGTTTTAGAAGTGAGGATGGTAAAACTTCATTTCATTTACTTTGAACATGGTATCAGGAGAAATTAGTCCCTAGAAAAGGACAAAATACTTGGTAGAGCATCATCAAAAAACAGGTAAACCCGGAATGAGATGGATCAACACAGTGGCTGTAACAATAGGCTAAAATATGACCATTGTGAGGATGTCACAGGACTAGAAAGGCTTTTATTCTATTGTGCATAGGGTCACTATAAGTGGCAGTGTGTGAGTTTTTGTTGATTAACAACACTGGGATATGAGCAATGTCCCCATGTCATATGCTAAACTGTCACCATGCTGGACACAGTTGATCTTTGTGGCTTTAGAGGGTAATTATTTAGAGGGTTATGATTCCACTGAATTTTTTTCTGTGTATTCAAACTATTCCATCCTAAGATTATACAGATCTATCCAAACGAAGCTCACTGCCATTGAATCAATGCTAACTCATATCGACCCTACAGGACATGGGTAAAATTGTACCTGTGAGGTTCTGAGACTGTACCTCTTTACAGAGTAGAGTCCCATCTTTCTCCCGAAGAGCAGCCGGTGTTTTCAAAATACCGACCGTGCAATTAGCAGCCCAATGTGTAACCAAGAACTATTCAGGGAAGCTAGAGGGAGAGCATGAAAAGAAATGAGTAGTTGAGGTGGCTGGATGCACATCCATCCCTTTGTTCTACTCTCTATGACTTTTTCTGAGTTCATTCAAAATGTAAATTAAGACACAAAATAGAATTCTACCCAACCCTGCTATATGCCTAAACAGTATCCTTTTTTCTCATTCTTACTACTAATAGAAGCTCAATTTTGTTTAGGGTGATAATGTACCTACTTAAATCGCTCACTCCTAGGCTGCCTTGCAGCTATGCATAAACATTTGACCCAGTTTGGGCCAAATATGTGTAGGAGAAAGATACTGAGTAGGACTCCCAAGAAAGTTTTTGTTGTTGTTTAAGGCAAAACACTTGTCTGGCATAACCCATTTCATTTTTGTCCTTGGCTCTTCTGCTGTCATGCTCCCTAGTCAGAATATTGAAAGATGGGAGAGTCACATAGGTTACATGAGTTTGGCAGACCAAAAAGCATGCATTCTCCTATATCCAAGATGAGTCCCTGAGCAAATACGCCAGACCTATGCTACCTATTTCAAGACTTACTATTGTATAAGACAAACCCCTGTGTGGTGCAAAGGGTTAACACAATTCACTGCTAAGCCAAAGATGCCTTGGAAGAAAAACCTGGCAATCTACATTTAAAAATTCAGCCCTTGAAAACTTCATGGAGCACAGTTCTACCCTGAATCATATGGGGTAACTGTAAATCAGAATCAATTCAGTGGCAACTGGTTTGCTATTTTTGGTGTTAATATAAGAAAAATGAAGCTTTTGTGATTAGAGCACTAGAGTCGGTTTGTTTTTTTTCCATGTAGCCAGATGCAATTTGGACTGATAGAGAAATAATTAAAAGAATGTAGAGTTAAGTAAGCGTAATGATTATGGAACTAATCATTTAGCAATGGGCTGCTAACCACAAGGTCAGTAGTTCAAATGCACCAGTCACTCAGGGGGAGAAAAGTGAAGCTCTCTGCTTCTGTAAAGATTTACAGTCTTGGAAGCCCTATATGGGGTTGCTATAAGTTGTAATCAACTTGATAGCATTGTATTTGTTTGAGTTTGGTGACTAGTATGTAAGCTTTGAGGGGGTAGTAATAGATACTTTGAATACTATTCTTAGCACTATAGGTATTATGTCTTTTGCAAATGGATAAACGAACAAAAGCGATATTCATTTTGTGTTTTCTGTAGTTTGCCTTATTCTTCCAAGAAGATTGCTCAAGTGTTAAGACCCAGTCTTCTCAGGCATACTTGAATAAAAGAATAACTGATAGACACGGACTTGAACCCTTGCCTGTGTGATCATTGGTGTGTCACTGTTTTTCAATCCATTTCTCATCTGTGAACTGGGGATTACACACGTAGCCCACAGGGTTCTTTTGGAGATTCAGAGTAATATGTGTGTCTTTGATTGAGTGCCCGTGCATGCCGAGCTTATTCCTCAGGCCTGGGTGCAGGGAGTCTATTAGAGATCTGATGGCAGGGAGTGGGAATAGGAAAGCGGACGCAAGACTGAGTTAGGGGGAGAAGCAATCACAATGGGAACGGGGTGTTGAGGCTTTTAATGTAGGATACAGGGGCTTGATTCCCCCAGGACTTCTGAGGAACATGGGTTCTGTCCTAGAATTGTCTACCAGAAACAGGAGGCTGGGCTCTTCTTCGCCTGTAGTGGTGTTGAGCATTCCTCCTAGTAAGGTGACCTCTCCTACCTTCCTGGGTTTGGCTTTCCATGCCTTTGAAAAGGCTTCGAGGCAGAAGGACATGGAGAGCTGCGTGCTGCACAGTTGTGATAAGACACCATTTCAGCAGGAGCCTGCACTTACATAGAGCCGTTCGCCACTGCTATGATGGATATCAGGAGGAGCCCTGGAAGTGCAGTGGTTACAAGTTGGTTTGCTAACTTCAAGGTCAGCAGCTCAAAACTACTAGCTCCAAGGAAGAAAGATGGGGTTTTCTACTCCAATAAAGAGTTGTAGTGTTTGAAACTCGCAGGGGGCAATTGTACACTGCCCCACAGGATCGCTATGAGTCGGTATTGACTGGAAGGCAGTGAGATGGTGTCAGAGATGGGTAAAAGGAATGTGGCATGGCAACCCTAAGAATCTGCTACAGAACCAGAAAGTGCCTGGGATAGATGGGTTTATTGTGCTTGGCCTTTTAAAACCATCAAACGGGCAACAGTTAGAAAGTCAAACATACCAAGTGTCATTGGAGATCCGGGGAAAGCAGAGAAACACTGCTAATGATGCAGGTTTGCTGCACAGCAATCTGGCAGAGCTTAGTGAAAGTCCATTGAATGGACCCTAGGACCTAGTGAGCCCCTCCTGGGCGTACAACCAAAGAAGCGCAGTCACTGAGTTGACTTTCATTCCTCGTGACCCTATCAAACAAAGCTGAATGGTCCCATGATGTTTTCAAGGCTTCTATTGGGAAGTAGACAGCCATGCCTTTATCCCACAGTGTGTGGAAGACGGCTTCAAACTACTGACCTTTGGGTTAGCAGCCAAGCACTTAATATCTCCCCCATCAAAGCTCTCTCCTGGATGTAGAAAAACAAACAAAACCCCAGTTGATTCTTCCTCATTAGCAACCCTACAAGGCACAGTAGAATTGCTGCTTTAGGTTAACAAAACTAAATTCTTACGACAGCAGACAACCTCTCTTTGCTCCATGGAATAGCTGGTGGGTTGGAACTGCTCACCTTGGGGTTAGCAGCCCAACACATAATTCCTGGGTATATAGGCCAAGCTATTTATCCAATTCACAGGGCCCTTGGGACATTTTTACAAGAATGGTCACCACACTGATACCTGCAGTAGAGAAGAGTTGGAGCTGAATTGGATGCCAATCAACAGACAACTGAAGAAGGAAACAAAAGAAAGATGATGATTGCTCATGACCAAGTGGCACGCAGCAGCACATACAATTGATATGCAGCATGGCAATAACTCTTAATGACATTGCAAGGAATTGAAAATGTCAAAAACGGAATGAGATTTATATTGCAGTACCATTCATGGAAGCTGAAAGCCCATTCACCAAGCAGCATGGTCTAGTGCACATGGCTGTATGCCTATAAGGACACACACACACCTAGCACCCAGCAGGGGGTATTAGTCTGAAGAGGGGAATGGAAGTGATGTGAATGTGGAAAAGGAGGGACAAAACACAAGCAGGGCCTGACATTGATCAGGGTTCACAGTGTGCTATAAAGTAGGCATGATTAATCACTTCCCTGTACCAGAAGGCTGAGCTAGATTTTTAAAGCAAATCGAGTGCCTGGAACACAATGGTTGTTAGCTGCTGTTGAGTCAGCCTCCATTCCAACTCACTGTGACAACCAGCTCCCAGTGACTCCATGGGCAATATTCTCTCTGGTCCTGCACCATCTCTTTGGTTGTGCATCAGATTGTGATTCACAGGGGTTTTCGTTAACTGGTTTTCAGAAGAAGAAAACCACGCTCTTCTTCATCGCTCATCTTAGTCTGGACACATCACAGAAACAGGTTCAGTCTCAAAGCCGCACCCAACCAAGCTTCCCCATTTCAGTATCATAGCAACACAGAATCAGTTCAGTACCTCAGCAATAACCAAGCATCCCCCTGACAAATGAGTGTTGGATGCACATGAGTTTCATTGTCTTGGACTCAAACCCAGATCTCCCACATGAAAAAGGAGAATTCTACAACTGAACCACCAATTTACCCTCAGAATATATTATGTATCCAGTAAATGGTTATTAAGAATGTGGCTGCCAGGAAAATCCAGCAATTTCCTGCCAAGGCTTAACACTAATATCTTCCCCCACACACTAGAAGGCTGCAGAGGAATGACTTTCTCCATGCCAGCCCTGGTATCTAGACAAGGGACCCTAACACTGAGCCACTGAGCCCCAGCAGGCTGGGGAGCAATGTCAAATTGGATGAGGGACAATCCTGGTTGAGTTAGTTTCCCTAAGCTCGCAGGGCAGTTTAGCATGTCCACAGCTGTGTTCAGAATAGCCATGCGATTACCACCGAGAGAAATTCTACATGCTTTCACACCCCATGCTAGTCGTTGCAGCCATCGTTGAGTACAGTTCATGCTCATCACTATCTAGAACTCACGGTGACGCTGTGGGTGAGCCGTTGGGCAGGTAACCTCAAGGTTGGCAGTTCAAAGGCACCAGTTGTTCACTGAGAGGAAGGTGAGATGATCTGCTTCTGTAAAGATTTAGCCTGAGGAATTCTATATAGGGTCACAGTGAGTCAGGATCAACTCAATGGTGTTGGTTTGGTTTATTAGACCCACTATCAGATCATATTTAATGTTTTTATTAACATGTATATTTGCCACAAATCCAATGTCTTTTATTTTTATCACTGCATTTCAATACAATTTGTGCCTTTGTGATTCTGTATTTCATTGGAGGTATTTGGAAATATTATTCTGGGGAGTGGGCAGGTGTTCCATAGCCTTTCCTAAATGCCAAAAGGATCCATGGGGTTGCAATGGTTAAGACCCTCTAATAGAGTTTATCAAAGAGCCCTGGAGGCACAATGGTTAAGTGCTCAGCTGCTATCCAAAAGGTTGAAGGTTTGAACCTACCAGTGGCTCTGTTCTTGGAAGAAAAGCCAGGCAACTCATTCTTGTAAAGATTACAGCATAGAAAAGCCTAGAGCAGTGGTTCTCAAACTTCCTAATGCCACAACCCTTTCATACAGTTCCTCATGTTGTGGTGACCTCCACAACCATAAAAATATTCTCATTGCTACTTCATAACTGTAATTTTGTTACAGTCACCCTGTGCAAGGGTCCCACAGGTGGAGAACCATTGGTCTAGAGAGCTCTGCACTGATGCATTGAGTCACTATGAGTTGGACTGGACTAGAAGGTTCCTAACAAAAACACCAACAATCATTTTTTACCATACCTTGTTAACTCAAAAAGATTAACAAGCAATTTCACAAATGAGGACATCCAGTTGCCCCTCCAAACTGGACAAGCATGAGTTAAATGGTGACCTTGACCCCACGGTGTCCTCCAGTTGGTGCCATGCTGCCTTTATTCCCTCTGCCTCTCAGTTCTGTGGAGAAGAAGGGGAAAGGGAGGGAAAGAAAAAGAAAGAAATGAAAAGATAATTTTCCCAGCTTCCTCACATCACTGAATTGAACTTTACTTTTAATAAAAGTATTATGAAATGGAAATGGTGCTTTCACTATTTTGCTTTTAGGTGATATTCAGAGACATGGTGCTGGTAATTATTTGAGCCGGGGAGGTTAATGTGCGGACTTTCTGAATATGGTTGAGCCAGCATGCCCCCTTCAAGGCCTAGCATTTCCCTGGACTATGAGAAGTTATAGACAGTCTACCCTCTTCTTCCTCTGACTTCGCTGCAAACCATGGACACACTGGTTCTGACTTGAACTGGCTCTAGTACAGGAAAAATATCCTCCTTGCATAATTGTAGTGCTTGCATTGGAAGGCACCCAGAGACAAATCTCTCATCTGGTGGCATAATGGGTTATGTGTTGGGCTATTAACTGCAAGGTCAGCAGTTGGAATTCACCAGTCGCTCCTTTGGAGAAAGATGAGGCTTTCTTCTCCCATAAAGAGTTATAGCCTTAGATGAGTATAAAAACTCAAAATGCATTGGCAGAGATTCCACAGAGAATAAGCCTCCATTAAATCCCCTGGGACCATTCACCAGGGATGGGATTAAACCCTGCTCACCGTCAGTACATCAGAAAGTGTATTGTTGCAGATATGATTAGGTTAAACATTAACATCTTATCATTTGTCTTTACTCTTAACACGTTTTCATTTGTTCTTTTTTTAATATTCTGCTTTCCTTTTTATTGAAAAAAGTAACTAATGTCACTAACTAAGTAGAGAATTTGTTAAATGAGAATCTAATCGGTTATGTAAACTTTCACTGTAAACATAACACAATTTTATTTTTACAATGAGTTATAGCCTTGGAAACCCAGGAGGCCGGAGTATTTTCTCTCGATAGGATTGTTATGCACCCAATGGCAATGAGTGTTGTTGGATTTTGTTTCTTTATTGTTTTCTGTAGCTATGGTGGGGTATAGGGTTTATGTGTTGGGCTGCTAAACGCAATGTCTGAAATGGCAAATTTGAAATCCCCAGCCACTCCAAGGGAGAAAGATGAGGCTTTCTACTCCCCTAAAGAGTTCTAGTCTCAGAGCAGCCAGTCCACAAAGAGAACAACATAGCTGGCCCCACTATGAGACATGATGCCCCTCAGTGACCAAGGGTGATACAGGGGACAGCACTGGAGACACAGTGTGCGAATTGCACCTAACCTGATTCCACCACACCAAGGCAAAGTGTGGTGGCGTGCAGTGGAACAGCAAGGGAATGGAGTGGCAAGGTCCCCAGGGAATGCTGAAAGTGGACTTTGGGGCCAGGTTGTGGTGCCTCAACAGACTGGATTGGAAAACACTCCTAAGGGCCAACAAATGATCCTTGAACTAACTATAAGCTCTTCTTTCTTGATGTGTTTTGTTTTGTTCTTTGTCAGTGGTTTGTTTTTGTTGTTTTGTTGTCTGGTTGTATACTGTTGCTCTGTTTTCCTCTGTCTTGTTTTCATGCATGTTAGTGTCTCCACAGGTCTGTCTAAATAAGACAGGCTGGATGAACTATCTGGAGGAAAAACAACAGCACCAACAGTTCCGGGGGCACTTGGGATAGGTGGAGGTGCGGGGGTGGGGGGGTAAGGAAGTGGTGTTAACAAACACAGGGACAAGGGAACAACATGGGACTCAAAATGGTAGTGAGGGGGAAGTGGCAGGCCTGGTAGGGAATGATCAAGGGTAAGATTACGTAAAGAAGAGGTATAGCTGTAACCCAGGTTGGGACGGAGCATGGTAGTGGGACAGGAGGAAAGTCAAGGGAGATGGAGGAGGGAGCTAGGAGTCAAAGTGCATTTATAGAGGTCTTGACAAAGACATGTACATGCAAATATATATATATATATATATATATATATATATATATATGTATGGGGAAATAGATCTCTGTGTCTATAATTATAGGTTTAGTATTAAGGTGGTGGCAGGACCTTGGGCCTTAACTCAAGCACTCCCTCAATGCATGAATACTTTCTTTTATTAAATTGGCACTCTACAGTGCTCATCCTCCCGACACAACTGCTGAAGCCAAAGCTGGTGAACAAGTAAATGTGGTGAAGAAAGTTGATGGTGCCCGGCTATCAAAAGAGATAGTGTGTGGGGTCTTAAAGACTTGAAGATAAACAAGCGGCGGTCTAGCTCAGAATCAACAAAGCCCACATGGAAGAGCACACCAGCCTGTGTGATCACGAGGTCCCGAAGGGATCAGTTATCAGGCATCAAAAAACAAAAAAATCACAGTATTGGCTGCACACCTCCATGATACGATTGGCGAAGACAAACGGGTTCATAAGCAAATGTGGCGAAGAAAGCTGATGGTGCCTGGCTATCAAAAGAGATAGTGTCTGGGGTCTTAAAGGCTTGAAGGTGAACAAGCGGCCATCTAGCTCAGAAGCAAAAAAGCCCACATGGAAGAAGCACACCAGCCTGTGCGATCACATGGTGCCAAAGGGACCAGGTATAAGGTATTATGCAAAAAATATATATATACCATAAATATGGTGTATATATATATATATATATATATATATATATATATATATATATATATATATATATATATATATATATATATAATAGTGAATGAAGGGGGAAGTGCAGATTGGAGACCCAAAGCCCATTTGCTGGCCACTGGAGATCCCCTCACAAAGGGGTTTAGGAGAGGAGATGGGTCAGTCAGGGTGAGATGTAGTACTGATGAAAAACACAGCTTTTCCCTAGATCCTGGATGCTTCCTCCCCACAACTACCATGATCCGTATTCTACCTTGCAGGACTGGATAGGGCAGAGGTTGTACACTGGTACATATAGGAGCTGGAGGCATAGGGAATCCAGGGTGGATGATACTTTCAGAACCAGGAGTGTGAGGGGTGATACTGGGAGAGTAGAGGGTGAGTGGGTTGGGAACAGATTACAAGGATCCACATGTAACCTCCTCCCTGGGAGACAGACGGCAGAGAAGGTGGGGAGGGAAACTCCGGAGAGGGCAAGATATGACAAAATAACAATCTGTAGATTATCAAGGGCTCATGATGGAGTGGGGAGCGGGGAGGGAGGTTAAAAAAAAGAGGACCTGATGCAAAGGGCTTAAGTGGAGAGCAAATGCTTTGAGAGTGATTAGGGCAAAAAATGTACGGATATGCTTTATACAATTGATGTATGTATATGTATGGATTGTAATAAGAGTTGTATGAGCCCCTAATAAAATGTTTAAAAAAAAAGAGTTCGAGTCTCAGAAACTCACAGGTGCAGTTCTACCCCAAACTATAGAGTTGCCATGAGTCGGCATCAACTGGATGGCAGGAAGGACACATAACGATTCAGACCTGGGCTTAGTTTGGGTTCTCACTGAAGCAGACCCTGGCCAAAGACTTAAAGGCAATGAGCTTATTTAGGAAACTCTGAGCATGCAGGTAATGATGTGGGGTTGTGAGCCAATGGATGGAAGGCCACCGATAACAAATAGATTGTGAATCCAATTACAAACCTGGGAACCTGCTGCTTAATCACTTAGGAAGTCTCCAGGGGTAGGGTGTAGCACACGCCTCTCAGAGTTTTGCCATCCAAGGAGTGAGGGGCCTGGTCAGGGCTGTTCCCAGGGGCATATGTTCCTCAGCACATTCAGCTAGCACCAGCAAAGGGACCTTCAGAGCTGGCCCTTGGTGACTGAGGCGAGTACACGGAATCAGGAATTTGGGAGTGAAGAGAAGGAGCACCGGGAGTGTCTGCTACAGATTGGAGACTGGAAAGTCAACTCGTTGCTCCTCAAGGGGACAGGCGCTCCCCTCTCTGGATCTCACTTTTAACATCGATACACAAAGGTCGATTCTGTGAGGGTCACAGACTTGGGACTCCCATAGCCAAATGAGGACCTGTGTGGACTCTGGTTGGCCTGCTTATTCACTGCCATCTAGAAGATTCCAACTCACCGTGACCCTATAAGACGCATCAGAACTGCCCCTGTGGGTTTCCGAGGTTGAAATTCTATATGGACTAGAAAGTCTCATCTCTGCACAACCCCCACACTATCCCCCACCCCCCGCTCCCCCAGTGTGACTGGTGGTTTCAAACTACTGACCTTCTAGTTAGCTGCCCAACACATAATCCACTGTACCACCAGGGCTCTTTGGCCTACCTGGCTTCTATCCAATGTTATTGAATCGCCTTTGAAAAAATCAGGAGGTTTTTAAGAAAACAGGAATTTTGACTTTCTCTAGAAAAATCGATCTGGCATCACTGGAACCTACACTAGAGGATCCACAATTCCACGTGGCTCTGGGAATCTCAACATTTCTTTCTCCTGCTCAAAGTAAAATGGTTTAAGGGGACCTTTCACAGCTGGTGGACTGGTCTCCTTTCTAGAAAGTTGCCTCTGTAAAGAAAATGAATCTTTCTTCCCTTTTACCTAGTTGGGGGTGGTGAGGGTAGCGGGAGCCATTGGGTTAAGAAAAAACAGTCGAGGTAGCTTCAGTCTGCCCTGCCAGGGCTTTAGAGTCCAAGCCTTTTTTTCTCCAGCTGACTGGCCTGCTGTTTCCAGGGCAGCCCCACCATCTGTTCCCAGATGCAGGGAGGGAGCCCACTTTCCTTCACCACACCTGCCCCAAACTCAGGCCCAGAACTACTGTCTAAACACAGAACAACTTTTGTCTGTGGCCAAATGTGGGACCCCAAAATACTTCCCACTTTCCCGATACTCCTTCAGTGACTTGATGACCTGGGCCAGGCTGAGATGAATTAGCTTGCTCCTCACAGCTGGCTGCTGGGTTCCAGTCAACTCCCAGAGGCCACTGGCTGTGCCCATCAGTAGAAGTGGGAGTTGAGAACCCTCAGCTCTAGGCTGAGCAGCTCTCTCAGTCTGTAGCTGTTGACTGTAGCTGCTTCTGACAGCCAGTCTAGCTGGTGCTTTAAGTCATTTCAGTCGCTCCACCTCAGCTGTGATTAGTCTAGTCTCTGTAGCCTCAGAGGGAGGGGAAAACAAAACACCTCAATGACTTTGAATCAGAGTGGGTTATCCTCTTTTAAAAGGTAGAAAGTCTGAATTGGAGGATATTTTGGGGGGTCTCTTTTATGCATTTCACATTTACGAAATAAGCACTAACAGTATTTGTTCCAGTAAGTGGATCAGAACCACCTAAGAGCACACTCCTCCCACCAGGCCACGCCTCACTAAGAATAGAGGTCCATCACTTGTCTGGCATTTTGTGGTACTGTGGTGACTTTTGTTTTGTGTGATACTGGGAGCTATGTGATTGGCATTTCATATACCAGCAGGGTCACCCAAAGAACTTCCAGACAAAGAACAGACAATGAAGAAGGAATTGGCTGCCCGCATGGGAAGAATGAGCCATTGAAAACCCTATGGATAGCGGCAACACTGTCAGTTACTAGACCCCCCATGAACAACAGAAGAACATTGTCAGAACGTGTGCCAGAAGATGAGCTGTTCAACTTGGAAAGTACTCAAAATACGGCTGAGGAAGAGGAAGAGCCGACTTTTCATAGGCAAGTCGACCATAATGATGCAAATCGAGTATAGCCATCAGGACCTTCATTTGCTGATGGGGCACAACTCAAAATGAGGAGAAACAGTTCAAATCGTCATTAATAATTGAAACTTGGGATGTATGAAATATGAATCTAGGGACATTGGAAGTCATTAAAAATGAAATGGAATACAAAAAGATTGATATTGTAAGCATTAGTTAGCTGAAATGGACTGATATTGACCATTTTGAAACAGAAAATCTTATGGTTTACTCTGCTGGAAATGACACAATCAAGAGAAACAACATTGCATTCATCATCAAAAGGACATTTTAAGATCTATTTTAATGTTCAATGCTATCTTTGATAGGATACTGTCTAGCCCCCTTCAAGGAGAACCAATCAATACAACTTTTGTTCAAATTTATGCACCAACCACCCAAAGCTGGTGACACAGAAATTGAATAATTCTACCGCCATATTCAGTCCCAAATTTGTCAGACTTGCTATCAAAATGCTATTGGAATGCAAAAGTTGAAAACAAAGAGGAAGGATCAGTAGTTGAAAAATATGGTCTTGGTGATAGAAACCAAGCTGGAGATCGCATGACAGAGTTTGCAAGACCAGTAAATTGCTGATAGCATATACTATATTTTCCAACTTCTGTTCTTTCCTCTTAGGCTCCTACATTTGCCCTCCAATCACCAATAATTACCAATTTATCTTGATTGTATGTTAGAATTTTGCATGATTAATGATTTCTTCAAACATGTGATCAACAACAAAAAAGGTGACCATAAATGTGGACTTCTCCAGATGGAATACACAGAAATCAAATTGACTACACCTGTGGGAAGAGACAATAAAAGAAGCTCAATATCAGCAACTGAAACCAGTCCTGGGGCTGATTGTGGAACAGATCAGCAATTGTTCATATGTGAGCTCAAGTTTAAGTTCAAGAAAATGCAAACAAGTACACGAGAGTCAATATGCAACCTTGATAATAACCCACCAAATTTTGAGAACATCTCTGAATAAAGCACAGTGTCATTTTTAAAAAAAGGAAATAAAGAAAAGATACAAGTGCTTGTCAGAAGAGACTGTGAAACTTACTCTTAATCAGAGAGTAGCTAAGGCAAATGGAAGAAATGATGAAGTAAAGAGCTAAAAAGAAAATTTCAAAGGACAACTCGAGAATACAAAGTAAAATATTATCACAAAATGTGCAAAGGCCTAGAGTTAGAAAACCAAAACAGAACATATTCAGCATATCTTAAACTGATAGAACTGAAGAAAATGTCAAGTCTCGAGGTGCAATATTAAAAAATTCTATGGGCAAAATATTAAATGATGAAGGAAACATCTGAGGAAGATGGAAACAATATGGAGTCACTATATCAAAAAGAATAGACCAACATTCAACCATTTCAGGAGGTAACATATGAGCAAGAACCAATGGTCAGGAAAGAAGAAATCCAAGATGCATGGAAAGCACTAGCCCAAAACAAGATGCCTGGAATTGCTGGGATATCTATTGAAATGTTTCCACAAGCTGATAAGGCACTGGCAGCACTCACTCATCTATGTCAGGAAATTTGGAATGCAGCTACTTGGCTAACGGACTGGAAGAGATCCATATGTGTATACATACCAAAGAAGGGAGACCAACGGAATGGTCAAATTATGTAACACTATCATTGGCATCACATATGAGTCAAATTGTACTGAAGCTAATACAACAACAGTTGCATTAATTCATTGACAGAAAGTTACCATATTCAGCATTCAAGAGCCATCGTGGCACAGTGGTTACAGGTTGGATTGCAAACCCCAAGGTTAGCAGTTCAAAAGCACCAGTCACTCCGTGGGAGAAAGGCAAGGTTTTCTACTCCCATAATGAGTTACAGTCTCAGAAACTCACAGGGGCAGTTAGTTCTACCCTATACTATAGGGTCAGGATGAGCTGTCATCAACTACAAGGCAGTGAGTTTGGTTTCCCAGAGATTTAAGCCAGATTCAGAAGAGGATGTGGAACAAAGGATATCAGATATCAGATGGATCTTGCCTGAAAGCAGTGAATACCCAAAAGATGTTTACTTAAGTTTTATTAACACCCAAGGTATCTGACTGTGTGGATCATAACAAAACATGGATAGTTTAGAGAAGGGAATTCCAGAACACTTTGTCTTGCTCATGTGAAACTTGTACATGAATTAAGAAGCAGTAGCAAAAATAGAACAAGTGTAGATTGCATGGTTTAAGAATCAAGAAAGGTGTGCATCCAGGTTGCACCCACTTATTATACTTTTTCAATCTGTATGGTGAGCAAATAATCAGAGAAGCCAAATTATATGAAGAAGAACACAGAATCAGATTTGGAGGAAATATTATTAACAACCTGCTATATGCAGACGACACAGTTTGGCTTGCTGACAAGGATGGGGGACTTGAAGCACTTGCTGGTGAAGATCAAGGATTGCAGCCTTCAATGTGGGATACAACTCAACAAAAAGAAAACCAAAGTCCTCACAACTGAACCAATAGGTAACATGATGATAAATCGAGAAAAACTTGAAGTTGTCAAGGATTTTGTCTTGTCTGGATCCACAAGCAATGCTCCTGGAAGCAGCAGTCAAGAGATGAAAAGATACATTGCTCTGGGTAGATCTGCTGCATAAGAGCTCTTTAGAATGTTGAAAAGTTAGGATGTTACTTTAAGCAGGAAGTGCACCTGATCCAAACCATGGTAATTTCATTTGCCTCATCTGCATGTGAAAAGCTTGCCATTGAGTGAAGAAGACCCAGGTAAACTGTATGAATTTGAACCATGTTACTGGCAAAGAATATTGACAGTACCATGGACTGCCAAAAGAACAAACAAAATCTGTCTTGGAAGTACGGCCAGAATTCCCATTAGAAGTAAGGATGGTGAGACTTTGGACATGTTGTCAGTGGAGACCAGTCCCTGGAGAGGCATCATGCTTAGAAAAATGGAAGGGCTGTGAAAAAAGGTTGAAGGCCCTTGAAGAGCTGGATTGACACAGTGACTACAACAAGAGGACTGAGCATAGGAACACGGGTGGATGGAGGAGGAGCTGTTATTGTTACATTCTGCTGTGAATAGGTTTGCCATGGACCAGAACCAACTGGATGGCAAACTAACAACAACAACAACAACAGGGAGACATTAAAAAGCCAAACTCACTGCCATTGAGTTGACCTTGATTCAGAGCAAACCGTGAGTTTCCCGAGAGTGTAACTTTTCACAGGAGGGGAAAGCCTGTTTAACCTACTACTTAGCAGCCCAGCCCATCACCAGGGCTCCACAAGGATAGAGAGAAGCACTGTTAGGGATGGATAGGGTAGAGGCTGTACACTGGTACATATGAGGGCTGGAGGTACAGGGAATCCAGGGTGGACGATACCTTCAGGACCAAGGGTGTGAGGGGCGATGCTGGGAGAGTGGAGGGTGAGTGGGTTGGAAAGGGGGAACTGATTACAAGGATCCACATGTGACCTCTTCCCTGGGAGAGGGACAGCAGAGAACCGGGGAAGGGAGACTCCAGATAGGGCAAGATATGACAAAATAACTATGTATAAATTACCAAGGGCACATGAGGGAGGGGGGGAAGGGGAGGGAGGGGAAAAAAATAGAGGACCTGATGCAAAGGGCTTAAGTGGAGAGCAAATGCTTTGAGAATGATTGGGGTAGGGAATGTATGGATGTGCTTTATACAATTGAAGTATGAATATGGGTGTATTGTGATAAGAGTTGAATGAGTCCCTATTAAAATGTAAGAAAAGAAAAGAGGAGAAAAAAAATGATTAGGGCAGGACTGTACAGATGTGCTTTATACAATTGATGTATGTATATGTATGAACTGTGATAAGAGTTGTATGAGCCCCTAATAAATTGTTTAAAAAATGATCCTCAATTCTATCTGAATCCTTGCCAGGGCTGCAAGTTGCCTTAATAAACAAGAGCAAAAAAAGTACCTCTGGCAGCAGACCGCTCAGGTTCAAATCCAGGCTCTCTAACTTATTGACTATGTGACCTTGGACCTCTCTGTGCTTCCAAAGACTCACTTTCCAAAAGGGAAGTCATAAGCCAACTTTTCTTATTCCTCACTGGGTTGCTTTGAAGATGAAATGAGACATCTGTCTAAAAATGCTTCTGACCATCCCTTGGTTCTCAGAGCTCCACAAATGCTATGGATTATTGTTTTAAGATTATGAATGATTTTTTTCCAAGGGTAGTGCAAAGATTAACATCAGTGCTACTACTCTCTGACAAAATATAAATCCAAATTTCTAAATAGCAGGGTCTGAACGGATGCGCTGTTAACAGCATCTTTCTTTTCTCCCATCACTTGTCACAGTAAATCTGATAAGAAATGCTGGGCTAGGGCCTGCAGCCAAGCCCCTCACTGGCAGAGTGCAGGACCTCAGGTTGTTGGCAGGCCAAGAGGCATCACAATGGCAAGAGGAGACGCCACAAAGTGCCCCTGATTCCTCCCCCACGCCCCCCTTCCCCACGTTCAGGGTGATACGTCAAAATACAAATTTTTGTCACCTGGTGAAATAATGAGCCCCCATTCACGTTGCCTTAGTATCATCAGAGCGCAACAGCCACGTGGGGTAATCGCTGTCTCCGTGTTAATTCTGCTCAGTTCAAACATTTTCACAGGCCCTGGCGAAATGAAACCCGTGCTTTCTACCTAGGTGGAGTTTGAGGCGATTCAGCCCATTTGCTTCTGCTGAAGAGGCTACCTCAGAAAAACAGGAAATAAAAACATAGAGGGTGCCATTGACATTAGGTCTCTCGTTTTCTTCCTTTCTTCCCTACCTTCCTTTCTTCTTCTTGCCCTTCTCTTTCTCTTTTCTTCCTTCCCTCCCTTTGCTCACGTCTTCCTGCCTGCCTTCACCATCCATCTTCCCTCCCGCACTCCTCCATTTCTTCTTCGCTCCTCTCTCCCCACCCCCACCTTTCTCCTTTCCTTCCCTGCCTTTTCCCTTCAACCTCACAGTCTCCCTCCTTCACTCTCTCCCTTTCCTCCTTCCTTTCCCCACCTTGTTTTGATCCAGTGATTTGTACTCCTTTCTTCCTCTCATCCCACCGCTCCCCATTGCTAGAGAAACATCAGTTCCTTGTGGCGCTGGTTTCTTGGCGCCAGACACTGTTCTTTGGGTGCTCACAAGTCTGCGTCCTGTGTGCAAACATAAGACAGACATATGATCAGGGTTGGACAGAAGATGGTATTTGACAGGTGTTCTGCACCCCAAATCTCCAGGAGGCAAAGGTAAAGTCAGGCTCCTGCCTTTAAGGTTATATCTCCCATTGTAACTGCATTCCACAGAGGCTCCTGCCTCCTGGCCACCTGAGGCCTGCTGCCTGCCTTCCTCTAGCTCCTGGGGAATTGGGGCAGCAGTGGCAAGAACAACAAAAATCCCCAGGAGTTGATAAGAAGGGAGGCTGCCTTGCTTGAGAGACGGCCCCCTCACCCACCTGCATGTTATTGAGATGCAGGTTCTCATCCCTGTGGCTGGGCAAGAAATGCCCCCTCCCCAAACGCAGTGGCTTCAAACAAGGACCATCATCGTGTGGTTGCTGGGAGGCCACTGGGTCGTGCTTGGAGTCTCCCGTGAGTTGGCAGTCACATGGGAACTGGGGCAGGGTCCTCTGGTGACTCCAGTGCCTACACGTGCACTCAGAGGGCTGGCAGCTGATGCTGGCCGTTAGCTGTGTGCTTAGCTGGGTTGTTGGTTGGAGTGTCTCCACGTGGCCTTTCCAGGTGGTTCAGGCTTCTTTCAGTATAGTGTCCGGGTGCTGAGAAGTGTCCTGAGAGGTAGCACGTGGAGGCTGGACATTCTGAGGGTGAGCACTCAAGAAAAAGTCTTTGATGGGATTTTTCACAAGCTGTGAAGCACTTTGGGGGAGGGAAGGGGGTTGCCCAAACTAGATGTCACAGTGTCATCTTCTCCATAATCTATTGGTCACAGAGGTCATGAAACATCCCAATTTAAGGGGAAAGGGCATAGACTCTACCTTCCTATAGGTAGCCTGTCAAGGAATTTGGGGGTCACATACGAAGACTGGGAGACCCTGGGTGACACAAATGGTTAAGGACTCAACGTATCAAGAGGTGGGCAGTTGCACCCCTCAGAAGAAATAACTAATGGCCTGCTTCTAGAAGCCCACAGGCTTGAGAATCCTGTGATGTGTAGTTTCTCCCTGGCACCCAGGGGGTCCTCGTGAGCCAGAACCAACATAACAGCAACGGGTTGGGTTTTTGTTGGTTTTGTTTGGGCTAATATTAAAACGACTAGTATGAAATTATATATGTATTGTGTTTAACTCTCAGGACTCTGATTATGCTGAAGTTGAACAAAACCGTCTGCCTCTTCTATGAACGCCAGCCGATGGAGTCAAAGGGTGAGGGTCTGCAGGAAGAATGAATGTCACATTCCCGTCCTTATGTTTCAGTTGTCCTTAAAGGGCACAGGGGACAAACCAGATGTCTTTGATATGATTTTAACCTAATGATGTGCTAGTATGATGATGAGCAGCCAGAAAAGTAGTTTTAACTAATGTCATCCAATATTTGAAAAGTTGACGATTTCACATCGAATTTTATATTCTCAGCATCTCAGTTACAAACAGAAAAGCAGGCCTTAAAATCCTTGCATTTACCCAAGGCAACAACAGTCTGGAGCTGGAATTTGAATGTCCCCCATGGATGAGCTGCCACGTGCCTGTTAACCAGAGTCCCCATCCATCCCTATTGCCCCCAACACAGAGGTTGGCTACAAGTATCCTTTATCTATATGGCTAAATAGGTTAGTTGGTTTGGATTGGGTTGCTAGTTTTTCCTGTTTTGTTTTTGCTTACTTTTGATTCTTTGGGGGGCTAGGAAATGGTGTGTATTTTGGTACCATGTCTTCCAAAGCGAGAAAATAAAACCCAGTAAGCCAAGAAGGTCAAACAGTCTAGATTAATGATGAAAGGAGGATCCTTGTTGGTGAAGTAGATTATGAGTTGGACTTCTAACTGCAAGATCAGAAGTTCGAAACTCCCCTCCCCACCCCCACTCCACAAGACAAAGATGAGATTTTCTACTCCTGTAAAGATTTACAGCCTTGGAAACCCACAGGGGCAGTTCTATACTCTGTCCAAAGGGTTGCTATATGTCAGAATTGATTCCAGGTTAGTGAGGTTTTCTTGATTGATATAAATAATTTTTGGTGAGTATAGAAAAAACCAGTCAATATTATTTTTAATAAACATCAAAGAAGGTCCACATTAATTGTTCACACAACCCTGCCACCTTCTTTCTTTATTCCCTTGCCTCTCAGTCTCCTTTCTTCCTTCCTATGGTCTTTTATCTCATTCTTTTCTTTCAAGGGTTAGCCTAGGAGTGGGAAAGTCTGAGTAATTCTTAACCAAAAGACTTAATTGGTTTTATTGTTGGTGTTATTACTTGGGTTAATTTTTTTTCTTTTCCCTTCTTCTATTGGTTTGTGTCATGTAATCCAGAAAATGGGGAAACATTTGGAACATCTAAACGCTAACCTTTCTCAGTAGACTACAAGCATTAAAAGCAACAGAGATAAATACTCCTATAATAACAATAACATACAAGGATAGCTAGAGAGATAAATAGATAGATAGACAAACCACAAAATCTGAGCAGTTGTGGGAAGGAGAATGGGACTAGCCCCATGAATAAATATAGGTTTGCCAGAGAATAGTTCTATATACATATTAGCATATACTATAAATATGTCCATGAATATAATAGTGCATCCAGGAGGCATAGTTATGAAAATGTCTTAGCTATAACAAAACCCCTTGAGGGAGCGTGTCCTAAATATGGGGGATCAGGAACATAGCTCTGAGAGACCTCAAAATCAATTCGTACAAACTGGCTCACAAAGACAATGTTCTGAATCCATCAGGGAAGTGACTGGGGTCTTCAAAAGCTAGTGAGTAGCAAACTAAAAGTCGGTTCTTGGTGTGTGTGTGTGTGTGTGTGTGTGTGTGTGTGTGTGTATGTAAAAAGACACCAAGTAAGACACCCTCCAGAGATTCTACCAGGGTGTGTGTGTGTTTGTGTAAAAAGACACGAAGTCAGAAGCCCTCTAGAGATTCTACAAGGGTGTGTGTATGTGTGTGTGTTTGTGTAAAAAGGACACAAAGTTCGAAGCCCTCCATAGATTCTGCAAGGTGTATGTGTGTGTGTGTGTGTGTGTGTGTGTGTGCATGTAAAATCACACGAAGTCAGAAGCCCACTATTGATTCTGCAAGGGTGTGTGTGTGTATGTGTGTGTTGTGTTTGTAATAATTACACCAAGTTAGAAGCCCTCCAGAGATTCTGCAAGAGAGTGTGTGTGTGTATGTTTGTGTGTGTGAAAACGATACAAAGGCATAAACCGTCTGGAGATTCTGCAAGTGTGTGTGTGTGTGTGTGTGTGTGTATGTGTGTCAAAAGGACAAGAAGTCAGAAGCCCTCTAGAGATTCTGCAAGGGTGAGTGTATTGTGTTAAAAGGACACGAAGTCAGAAGCCCTCTAGGTTTTCTGGAAAGGTATGAGTGTGAGAGTGAGGGAGTGTGTGTGTTTAACAAGGACATGAAGTCTGAAGCCCTCTAGAGATTCTTCAAGGGTGTGTGTATGTGTAAAAAGGACACAAAGTTCGAAGCCCTCCAGAGATTCTGCAAGGGTGTATGTGTGTGGGTGTGAGTGTGTGCGTGTAAAAATCAAACGTAATCAGAAGCCCACTATTGATTCTGCACGGGTGTGTGTGTGTGTGTGTGTGTGTGTGTGTGTGTGTGTGCGTTGTGTTTGTAATAAGTACAACAAGTTAGAAGCCCTCCAGGGATTCTGCAAGAGAGAGTGTGTGTGTGTGTGTGTGTGTGTGAAAATGACACGAAGTCATAAACCGTCTGGAGATTCTGGAAGGTTGTGTGTGTGTGTGTATGTGTGTATGTGTGTCAAAAGGACACGAAGTCAGAAGCCCTCTAGAGATTCTGCAAGGGTGAGTGTATTGTGTTAAAAGGACACGAAGTCAGAAGCCCTCTAGGTTTTCTGGAAAGGTATGAGTGTGAGAGTGAGGGAGTGTGTGTGTGTAATAAGGACACGAAATCAGAAGCCCTCCAGAGATTCTACAAGTATGTGTGTGTGTGTGTGTGTGTGTGTTTAAAAAGGACACGAAGTCAGAAGTACTGCAGAGATTTTGCAAGAAAGTGGCTTTAGGTTGTGTGTGTGTGTGTGTAAAAAGGATATGAATTCAGAATCCTTGTAGAGATTCTACAAGGGTGTATGTGTGCGTATGTGTGTGTGTGTGTGTGTGTGTGTAAAAAGAACACCAAGTCAGAAGCACTCTAGAGATCCTGCAAGCGTGTGTGTGTGTGTGTGTGTGTGTGTAAAGAGGAAACGAAGTCAGAAGCACTCCAGAGATTGTGCAAAGGTGCTTGTGTGTGTGTATGCGTGTGTAAAAAGATATGAAGTCAGAAGGCCTCCAGAGATTCTTCAAGGGTGTGAGTGTGTGTGCGTGTGTGTAAAAAAGAAAAGAATTCAGAAACCCTCTAGAGATTCTGCAAGGGTGTGTGTGTGTGTGTGTGTGTGTGTATAAAAAGGACATGAAGTCAGAAGCCCTCCATAGATACTAAAAGGTTGTGTGTGTATAGTTTTGTTTGTTTAAAAAGGACAGGAATTCAAAAACTCTCTGGAGTTTCTGCAAGGGTGTGTGTGTGTGTGTATATCTGTGTTATAAGGACCCGAAATCAGAAGCCCTCTTGAGATTCTGCAACGG
Source organism: Tenrec ecaudatus (assembly GCF_050624435.1). Classification (NCBI taxonomy): domain Eukaryota; kingdom Metazoa; phylum Chordata; class Mammalia; order Afrosoricida; family Tenrecidae; genus Tenrec; species Tenrec ecaudatus. Next base: position 798,150 of record NW_027457837.1, read on the forward strand.
TGTGTGTGTGTGTGTGTGTGTGTGTGTGTTTAAAAAGGACAAAAATCAGAAGCAATCCAGAAATTCTGCAAGGATGCATCCATGTGTGTGTGTGTGTGTGTGTGTGTGTGTGTGTGTGTGTGTGTGCGTAAAAAGGACATGAAGTCAGAAGCCCTCCAGAGATTCTGCAAGAGTGTGTGTGTGTAACAAGGACATGACGTCAGAAGCACTCAAGAGATTCTGCAAAGGTTTGTCTGTGTGTGTGTGTGTGTGTGTGTAAAAAGGACCCGAAATCAGAAGCCCTGTTTGTGAGCCCTGGCTCTGTTCCTTAGTGGTCCTTATCTCTCAATTTTGGACTCCCAGATACCTGAGGGTGTCATGGTTCCGTGTTGGGGTTCTAACGGCAAGGACAGCAGCTAGACCCCACCAGGCACTCCAAAGGAGAAAGATGACACTTTCTGGTCCCCTAGATAGTTCGTATCGGAAACCCACAGGGGCGGTTTTGCTGTGTTCTGCGGGGTCACTGTGAGTCAGAATCGACTCAGTGACAGTGAATGTGGTTGAGTGTTTGAACACCTTCCTTTCATCCTCTGTGCAGGCAGCTCTGTTTTAGAGGAGTTAGGCCAGTCCCATGTATTAGACTCTCCTTCAGAGCAACTGGGCAGGTGTGTGTCTGCGTGTTTCTAAGGTCATCTTGTTTTTCTCATTCAAGGAATGTGGAGAGCAGCGGTCTTCAAATCGGTTTAAAGAGAGAAAGGGGATAAAAAAGAGAACAAAGAAAAAGAGGGTGAAAAAGGATTGGAGGGGAGGGGCTCTGAGGAGAAGAGGGTGTTGCTCAGGCTTCTAAGGCTGTCAATCAGCCTGGTAGCCAGCTGTGAGCTTACCTGGTGTACCTCCAAGATCCCAGAATCCCTAGTTGACAGTGGAATTTGCATAGCGAACTGGCTCATTGAGCCGAGCCGGAGGCCTCTGTCTGCAGCAGAGACCAAGCCCTGTGCGGCACCTCCTGCTCCCATCTGCAAGCAGTGGGGTCCAGATGCGGGTCCTGCGGTCTGCTTCCTGTTGTAAAAGGCAGGGTTGGGACAAGTAGCCTTCTACTGAGTCTCTCCCCCATCTACCCAGTCGACCCCCTTACCTGGGGGAGCAGGTTCCAGGCTTGCTGTGGCCAGCTAATAGCAATTAGTAGGCATAGCGCTAATGAAGAGAGGGGACAGCTGGGCAGAGGGCCTAAACCTGCTGAGCGCCACGGCCCCTGAGACACTGGCGAGCTGTTGGCTCCCAGCTCCTTGTCCCTGACTCTTACCTGCCTCCCTCTCTCGAGTTCACTCTTGAATTTCAGTCTCCATCCAATCTCACCCAGCCTTGCTGCCTGACTGGAGAGGGAGCCTGGAGGCTGTTAGAATGGCGCTGCTCAGGCTCTTTGGGCTAAAGAGTCTGAAGTGGGCCAGCAACTCCATGAAGTTCCCTCCCTCAGGCAGTTTTCTGCCCCTCCATCCCACTTAGTCTCCCTGCAGGCCTGGCCCTGGGCCCTGACCTTCCACTTGCTTCCTCATCCAACATGTGGTGGGCTAGCTCTTGCCAAGTACACACATGGGTGCAGACATGAGAGATCCGACTCTACTGGAAACCAGGTCTGTAAACAAGGCCACAGCTGAGGCCTGTTCTTACCCAAATCATGTGCATCCTTCTCTCTGCCCTCTGCCCTGGGGTAGGGACAAGAGCTCTGGGAAGACCGGCCACCCCATCGCTATGGGGCATGTCCCGACGGTGCTGGTGCACAGAGCACTGGGCAAGCAGGGCTCCCTACAGGACCTTGCGCCATGTAGGGCTACAGAAGGGGAGAAAGGCAGAAGAGTGCTGTCAGAAGCCAGCTGCACTCTGGCAACGTGGGGTCCTCTGGGCTGGGCCGCTGAGGTGGGGTGCTAAGTCTGTGCTCCACTCTCCCTCTCCCTCTCCCTCTCCCCAGGTGTGTGGTTGTGCTCTTCAACCCCCAGAAACACAAGCAGCACCACATCCTCAACAGCTCCAGGTAAATGGGCTCTGGGGCTTTGGGGAGTGCCACCTTTCCCCAGGGACGGCCAGAGGGGTGCCACCTGCTTCTCTGTGGCATTGGGCCCTGTTGGGCCCCAGGCATGCGAGGGAAGCAGCACAGGGACGGCGGGTTTGCTGCCCTTGTTTTGAGAGGGGACTGTGAGAGGTCAGACCTGGGCCAGGCTGCCAGTGCCCCTCTTGAGCCTGCCCGATTCCTTTCAGGGAAACCATCACTGCCCTTGCCTTCTCTCCTGATGGCAAGTACCTGGTCACCGGTGAGATGAGTGAGGAAGGACGCTCAGGCACTGCAGAGGGGGTGGCCTGGCCTTAGCAGAGAGTGACAGCCTGCGGCCCGCATAGGACTGGTGCCAATTTTGACTTTCTGTACTGGTGTCCACTTTGGGTGTTTGGTCTGCCCTAGAGCAGTGTTCTTAGGCTGTAGCCTGCATCAGAAGTGTCATGGTCACCCCTTAGTACAGACTGCTGGCTCTGGGGTTCTGCAGGTCTTGGGTGGCTCTCTTCAGTTTGCAATGCTAACAAGTAATTCCCGGTGAGGCTGAAGCTGCCAATTTGGGAACCACATTTTGGAAAACACCTCCTTAAAACATTCCTTATCCCTGGAGTCCCCCTGCTGGTCACAGTGTGGAACAGGACTGCCCTCCCATAGACTTGCCCTGTGAGGCTGTGAGAGCAAACCGCAGGAGTGGTGGTTCTTGCCCATCCAAATCACGCCAGGAGCCCGTCCCTGAGAGTCCCTGTTCCCCAACACTGATCACATTCCCTCCGGGGGTGTCCTTGATTCATGTGCAGGCGCATTAGGTTAGGTGTCCTTCATTTTTATGCAGGTTCTTTTCCAGTGGCTGGGAGGGCCAGGCCTCCGTGGATGGGGAGGGAGCTGGCTGCCTCTGGCCTTTACTTCGGGGTCTTAGGTCCCTGCAGAGTGGACACATGCCTGCTGTGCGGGTATGGGATGTGTCGGAGCGCAGCCAGGTGGTGGAGCTTCAGGAGCATAAGTATGGTGTGGCATGTGTGGCCTTCTCACCCAGCGCCAAGTACATTTTCTCAGTGGGCTACCAGCATGACATGATCGTCAATGTCTGGGCCTGGAAGGTGAGTGGGCTGCTGGCCTCAGGACAGGCGGGGCCAGGAGGGGAGCCAAGAAATTGCTGACCGGTGGCCTTCACTTCCGCCTGCTGGCCTCAGTCCCTTTCTAGAGAACTCTGAGCAGAAAGGAGCAACTGGGTATCTAGGATGCTGAAGAAGGGGCAGAAGGAGAGGTCAAGTTCACAGCTTGTCTAACCTACTTCAGTGTGTAAGTTTCTTTTCCCTCAGCTCCTAGAAGCAGAGCCTTGATTTCCCTTGACTTTCTCTCCAGAAAAACATTGTAGTGGCTTCCAACAAGGTGTCTAGTTGGGTGACAGCAGTATCCTTCTCTGAGGACTGAAGCTACTTTGTCACTGCAGGCAACCGGCACATCAAATTCTGGTACCTCGATGACAGCAAGACCTCAAAGGTGAGGCAGCAAGTAGCCACTAGGGTGGGGTCTGCTCAGATCTGTTCCACCTGCGCCCCCTTCTGCATGCTCAAAAGCCCCTTGGAAGTCTCAGCTGGGCCAGGTGCTATGTCAATCTGCAAGGGAAGCCTTCTCCCTCTCTCCCCAGGGCCTGCTTTCCAGGGGATAGCCTGCAGGGTGGGTGGGTGGCACCTGTGGTGGGTCTCCACAGGTGAATGCCACTGTGCCCCTGCTGGGCTGCTCTGGGCTGCTGTGGGAACCTGCGGAACAACCTGTTCACTGAAGTAGCCTGTGTATCACATCCTCAGGGCAGCTGTGCGAGTTCAGTGACCGGCGACTGTTGGACAAGTGGGTGGAGCTAAGGGTAAGTGAATGCTTTGTTGGCACCCTCCCGTCTGTCACCTCCGGGCTCCGGGGCAACTGAGTCTGCATGCACGCTGGGGGAGGCCCCAGGCGGAGGAAGGTGTTTGGGAACCTCTCTGCTCGCTCGTGCTCTCTGTCTCTGCCTCTTCCTCTGCTTTCCTCTTCTGCTCAGCACACAGACAGCATCACAGTAAGTGTGCTGGCCCTGTCCGCTGCCTCTGCTGCCTTTCTCTTGGCCGGTCTTTTCTGGGTGTGTCTTTGTCCAAACCTCAGGTGCCTTATAAGGCTTGCTGACTCCTTCCCCCTAATTGCACGGGGCTGTGAGCCCTCTGGCCAGCTGCTGTTAGAGGGAGGGGCATTGAGGGGCTCCAGCCAGGGCAGCTGGCTTGCCTTGCGCTTGTCCTTGCCTCTTGGCTCATGGCTGTTGAGGTGTCGGGTGAAGGAGTGGGCAGACGCCCTTGCTGACTGGGGCTTCTGTGCTCACAGACCACAGTGGCCCACTGCATCTCGGTGAGCCAGGACTACATCTTCTGTGGCTGTGCTGATGGCACCGTGCGCCTTTTCAACCCCTCCAACCTGCACTTCCTCAGCACGCTGTCCCGGCCCCATGCCATGGGGACAGACATTGCCAGCATCACAGAGGCCAGGTGAGCGGTGTGGGTGGGCCCCTGAGTCCTGTCAGAGCCCCACTCTGCGCCAGGCCATCCCTGGCATGCTGTAAGGAGAGGAGGGCACACATAGACCTCTGGGAAGACCCTTGCAGTCAAGCACAGGTGGGTCCTTTAGCATTTGTTGCTCACTGTGGGCAACCGTGGTAATCTGAGTCTGCAGTGTGGTAATGCATTGTCCTGTAAAGACCACAGCTAGGACAGACGGGCAGTTCCTTAAGGATTCTGAGAGAGACTGGAAACCTGACGGAGCAGGCCTTTCTCCCTCAGGGTGGTCCTGGGTAGCAGCTGCGGTAGGAGGGTCTTATTGTAGCCTCGGGCCTTGGGTTGGGTGATTGCAGGAAGTGAAGTTTTGCTCTGGATTCAGTGCTGTCAGGAAGCAGGGCAGTTCTGCAGTAGAGTATATTAATTTCTCTTTCAGGGCAGGATGGGGCTAAATCTGCAATTGGCAGGAAATGATATATGACCATGATTGTGGCTTGCACAGTGCCCTTCCTTGTCCTCTGATGTGAGTCTAGAAGGGCCTGACATCTGCTTGGCTGCATCACGGCCACACACTGTCCCCGCCTGACGTTGGGGGCTATGAAATAGCTTGTGTTCTTTTGGAGAGCCCCATGGCAAGGAATGCCAGGCCAGCCGCTGCGTTCTTTCTCCAGTGACTGCTGGCCAACCTGCTGCTCCTCCCTTTAGTGCCCCATTTCATTAGTGTTCACTCACCAGTTTGCCCTGTCTGCCCAGGACACCCCGCTCCCCTCTTTCCTCAGTCGCCTTTTCGCTGGAGTGGCCAATGCGAAGTATCGGGACACCATCGCCTTGACCTTTGATCCTGCAAATCAGTGGCTGTCTTGTGTGTACAATGACCATAGTACTTATGTCTGGGATGTGAAGGACCCCAAGAAAGTGGGCAAGGTGTATTCAGCTCTGTATCATTCCTCCTGCATCTGGAGTGTAGAGGTACGTGGGCCAGGTCTGCTGAGACTGACCGTGTTTCCTGGGCTACCATTAGGAGCTGGGGTTCCTCACGTGTAGAATTTGTTTCCTCCAGCACCCTTGCTCCCCCAGCAGTGCCCCTGGGTCCCTTCGTATCTGTTAATTGGCTCTGAGGATGCGAGGGGATATTAGTGCTGACTCATCTCAGACGTTTTTCAGTATGCCCCTGTGCAGTCTTAGCTTGGCCTCTTTGGACATGTTCCTGAACTTGACCAAACCTTAGTTTCTGCAATTGTGAAATGACATACCTGATGCATTTGAGTTTTACGAAAAGGAGACAATGTAAGTGGGATATTTAGAATGCCTAGTACTTACTAGGTGCTTGGTTAATGTATATTCCTTTACTTGTTAAAGACAAGAGCTAATCATTATGACTTGCTTGCTATGGGATAAGCCTGGGGCTAAGTCTTGACCAGCCTTTTCTCTACTCTCATTCCGTCCCATCTCTGTGGGCAGCCAAGGTCTGACCCGGGTCCCTCTGGTCCTTGTGCTCCTCCAGGTCTACCCTGAGGTGAAGGACAGTCAACAGGCCTGCCTGCCCCCGAGCTCCTTTATCACCTGCTCTTCTGACAGCACCATCCGCCTGTGGAATACAGAGAGCTCTGGGGTGCATGACTCCACCCTGCACCGAAACATCCTCAGCCACGTGAGCCTGGTGCCCCCACACCACAGTCTCAGGATCTGGGTCTCCAGACCAGACTGTTCCAGATGTTGTTTGGCCAAACTCTGACAAGGATGTCCCCTTGGCCCACATTTCTCTCCCTGACAGGTGTCCCGTATCAGGCCTTCCTCACCCACCTCTTCTCCTGACCTGTTTCACTATTACCTCATTAAGATCATCTATATGGATGGGAAAATGCTGGCCCTGCTGGACACCGAGCTGCCTGGGGGAGACAAAGCCGATGGGTCCCTGATGGACCCCCATGTGGGCATCCGCTCTATGTGCATCAGCCCCAACGGGCAGCATCTAGCATCAGGGGACCGTATGGGCACGCTCAGGTAAGGCCATTTGTGGAGTGCAACCCGTTGCCTCCAGGGGACAGGATGGGGGAACTTTAGGCCCCCAAGGACAGAGGTTCAGGAGGCTTTAGCTCAAAAGGGTTGGGGACAAAATTTATTATCTTCAAGGGAAAGATACTAACTTGACAATGAAGAAACGGCAAAACCCACCCTTAGCCAAGTCATTAAGGTTAACATCCCGTGGCAGCAGCATGAATCTGGTGAGAGGGTACACTGAGAGGCTTCAAAATGTTCCCAGAAAATGTTATGACTCTTAAGAACTCCCAATAAAATGTTGAACAACAACCAACGTTGATGGAAAGTTTCTTTTAGTTCTGTTTTTCCATGCAGCCTCCTCCTAGCATTGTGTCTGGTATTCTTGACCCAAATGTATAAGGAACTTAGGATAGTCATGAGGAAACATCAGGCAAACTTCATTTGAGGTACACCTGCCAGAGTAACTTATCATACTCTCCCAGGTGTCACGGTAGGAAAGACAAGCAAAGACTGAAAGCCGTTCTAGACTGGGACAGATGACACCCATGTGCCGTGGGGGCTCCTAGGATCCTGGAGCAGAAGAAGGACATTCATGGGATAAACAAACTCATTGGCATTGGGTTGATTCCAACTCAGAGCAACCCCCGCTGGTGACATTTAAATAAAGTCTAATAATGTTGTACCAGTGTGACCTCCGTGGTCCTTATCACTGTGTACTGTAGTACATAAAACATTAATACGAAGGGAGACCAGGTGAGAGAGTTGAATGTGACATATCTTGACTCATTTTTCTAAGTCTAAAGGTTCAACCCAAAAGGTAAAGTAAAACAGCTCTTGATGGAGAGGAAAAGGTGGAAGGGGGTGGGTGATGATTCTTTCCCCCGCTGCCTGGCACTGAACGGCCTCTCCTCTCTTCTCATTTTGCAGGGTCCATGAATTGCAGTCCCTGAGTGAAACGCTGAAGGAGGAGGCCCATGAGTCAGAGATTCTGTGCCTGGAGTACTCGAAGCCAGACACAGGTACCTGGCCCTGGCCTAGAATGGCCTTGAATGAGCCCCTCCAGTCTGGCCAGAGCCACTGATACTTGTCCTGCCTCTTGACTATGGGGCTGATCGTTCTTTTGGCTACCAAAAGAGTTAGTGATCCTTCTTGATGTCTCTGAAGGCTTTGGGGAGGACTGCATCTCAACTCTGCCCGACTCCATGGCTCATGTGGCTTAAGGATGTGGGGCTCAGTTTCTCTGGGTGCTCTTTGCTGGGCACTCATCAGCTAACGGAGTTCATCCCATCCCAGGTCTGAAGCTGCTGGCCTCAGCGAGCCGGGACCGGCTGATCCATGTGCTAGACGCAGGGCGGGAGTATAGCCTGCAGCAGACGCTGGACGAGCACTCCTCCTCCATCACCGCTGTCCAGTTCGCAGGTGTGGGCAGAGCACTTAGACACACTCTGCCACCTACCACCCCTGCCACCTGCCTGCCACGCCCAACACTCCATAGATTCTGAAAGGGTGTGTGTATGTGTGTGTGTTTTTGTGTGTGTGTGTGTAAAAAGGTCATGAAGACAGAAGTCCTTCAGAGATTCTGCCAGTATGTGTGTGTGTGTGTTTATGTGTGTGTTTGTAAAAAGGACACCAAGTACGAAGCTCTCAAGAGATTCTGCAAGGATTTATGTGTGTGTGTGTGTGCGGGTGTAATAAGGTCATGAAGTAAGCAGCCCTCCAGAGATTCTGCAAGGGTGTGTGTGTGTGTGTGTGTTAGTGTGTGTGTGTGTGTGTGTGTAATAAGGACACGAAGTCAGAAGCCCTCCAAAAATTCTACAAGTGTATGTGTGTGTGTGTTTAAAAAAGGACACGAAGTCAAAAGGACTGCAGAGATTTTGTAAGAGAATGAGTTTTACGTTGTGTGTGTGTGTGCGTGTGTGTGTGTGTGTGTGTAATGAGGACACGAAATCAGAAGCCCTCTAGAGATTCCTCAAGGGTGTGTGTATGAGTGTGTGTTTGTGTAAAAAGGACACAAAGTCAGAAGCCCTTCAGAGATTCTGCAAGGGTGTGTGTGTGTGTGTGTGTGTGTGTGTGTAAAAAGGACACAAAGTCAGAAGCCCTCCAGCGATTCTGAAAGAGTGTGTGTGTGTGTGTGTGTGTGTTTGTGTGAAAACGACACGAAGTCATAAAACGTCTGGAGATTCTGCATGGTGTGTGTGTATGTGTGTTTGTGTCAAAAGGACAAGATGTCAAAAGCCCTCTAGAGATTCTGCAAGGGTGAGTGTGTTGTGTTAAAAGGACACGAAGTCAGAAGCCCTCTAGGTTTTCTGAAAAGGTATGAGTGTGAGAGTGAGGGAGTGTGTGTGTGTGTGTAATAAGGACACGAAATCGGAAGCAATCCAGAGATTCTACAAGTGTATGTGTGTTTGTGTGTGTGTGTGTCTGTGTGTGTGTGTTTAAAAAAGGACACGAAGTCAGAAAGACTTCAGAGATTTTGTAAGAGAATGAGTTTGGGTTGTGAGTGTGTGTGTGTGTGTGTAATAAGGACACGAAATCAGAAGCCCTCTAGAGATTCTTCAAGGGTGTGTGTATGTGTGTGTGTTTGTGTAAAAAGGACACAAAGTCAGAAGCCCTTCAGAGATTCTGCAAGGGTGTATGTGTGTTTGTGTGTGTGTGTGTGTGTGTAAAAAGGACACAAAGTCAGAAGGACTGCAGAGATTTTGTAAGAGAATGAGTTTGGGTTGTGAGTGTGTGTGTGTGTGTGTGTGTGTGTGAAAACGACACGAATCATAAAACGTCTGGAGATTCTGCAAGGGTGTGTGTGTGTGTGTATGTGTGTGTGTGTCAAAAGGACAGTATGTCAGAAGCCCTCTAGAGATTTTGCAAGGGTGGGTGTGTTGTGTTAAAAGGACACGAAGTCAGAAGCCCTCTAGGTTTTCTGGAAAGGTATGAGTGTGAGAGTGAGGGAGTGTGTGTGTGTGTGTGTGTATGTGTGTGTGTAATAAGGACACGAAATCAGAAGCCCTCCAGAGATTCTACAAGTGTATGTGTGTTTGTGTGTGTGTGTTTAAAAAAAGGACACGAAGTCAGAAGGACTGCAGAGATTTTGTAAGAGAATGAGATTGGGGTGTGAGTGTGTGTGTGTCTGTGTGTGTGTGTGTAAAAAGGACACAAAGTCAGAAGCCCTTCAGAGATTTTGCAAGGGTGTATGTGTGTGTGTGTGTATGTGTGTGTGTTTGTAAAAATCACACGAAGTCAGAAGCCCACTATTGATTCTGCAAGGGTGTGTGCGTGTGTGTTGTGTTTGTAATAAGTACACCAAGTTAGAAGCCTTCCAGAGATTCTGCAAGAGTGTGTGTGTGTGTGTGTGTGTGTGTGTGTGTGTGTGTGTGTGAAAACAACACGATGTTATAAACTGTCTGGAGATTCTGCAAGGGTCTGTGTGTGTGTGTATGAGTGTGTGTGTGTCAAAAGAACAGGATGTCAGAAGCCTTCTAGAGATTCTGCACGGGTGAGTGTGTTGTGTTAAAAGGACACGAAGTCAGAAGCCCTCTAGGTTTTCTGGAAAGGTATGAGTGTGAGAGTGAGGGAGTGTGTGTGTGTGTGTGTGTGTGTGTGTGTGTGTGTGTGTAATAAGGAAACGAAATCAGAAGCCCTCCAGAGATTCTACAAGTGTATTTGTGTTTGTGTGTGTGTGTGTTTGTATAAAAAGAGGACACGAAGTCAGAAGGACTACAGAGATTTTGTAAGAGAATGAGTTTGGGTTGTGAGTGTATGTGTGTTGTGTGTGTAATAAGGACACGAAATCAGAAGCCCTCTAGAGATTCTACAAATGTATGTGTGTGTGTGTGTGTGTGTATAAAAAGGACATGAAGTCAGACTCCTTGTAGAAATTTTGCAAGGGTGTATGTTTGTGTGTGTGTGTGTGTGTGTGTGTGTGTGTGTGTTAAAAGGACACCAGGTCAGAAGCACTCTAGTGATACTGCAAGGGTGTGTGTGTGTGTAAAAAGGACACGAAGTCAGAAGCACTCCAGAGATTCTGCAAAGGTGCTTGTTTTGTGTATGTGTGTGTAAAAAGTTATGAAGTCAGAAGGCCTCCAGAGATTCTTCAAGGGTGTGTGTGTGTGTGTGTGTGTGTGCGTGCGTGTGTTTGTGTAAAAAGGACACAAAGTCAGAAGCCCTCTAGAGACTCTGCAATGGTGAGTCTCTTTTGTTAAAAGGACATGAAGTCAGAAGTCATCCAGAGATTCGGCAAGGGTGTGTTTGTGTGTGTGTGTGTGTGTGTGTGTGTGTTTAAAAAGGAAAAAAGTCAGAAGCCATCCAGAAATTCGGCAAGGATGCATCTATGTGTGTATGTGTGTAAAAAGGACAGGAAGTCAGAAGCCCTCTAGGAATTCTACAAAGTTATGAGTATCAGTGTGAGGACAATGTGGTGCTTCAATCTCTTGTGTGTACTTTTGCTATGAGTCAGGAGCTCACTCAATGGTATCTAACAAGTTATTGTGAGATGACATAAGAGGACTTCGTGGAGGCCCTTCCAAGAGAGGGTTGGAAGATAGCATGGTAAGAGGCCTGGTCAGGAATGTGCTCATTGTGCTCATTGTTTCCATCCCCTTCTCCCAGAAGCCAATGCTCTAGGGAGGAAAGGCAGGCCCAGAGACAGGGAAGGGCTAGGGAAGAGGGAGCGATAGGAGAGCAATAGAAAAGACAGGTTACTCTCCCTCATTCCCAGTATAGCTCCTCAAAACTCAGGTAAAGCATCTGATTCTGAGGCTGAGGCTTATAATAGGAGCAGACTGAACATTTAATCCCTCAAGCTGCCTGGAAAGTGTGGGAGCTGATTAAGATGGCAAGAGATGAAGAAGGAAGGAATCTACTGGTTACAGATGTGAAAGCACCTGTTAGTGAAGCCTTCTCAGTTTCTTATTGCCTTATCAATGTCATCAGTCCACTTAATGTACTCACTTTCCAAACGCCTATTAACCAATTGTACATACCTTGAGTTCTTACTAGGAGGCAATGTTAATATTCTCATTTCCGAGTTGAGGCCACAGAAGTTTGGGCAATTTCTGGATGTTGTTGTTGCTGGCAGGTGCTCATCAAGTTGGTTCCAACTCATAGCAACCCCCGTGCATACCGGAAGGGAGCATGGCCCCGTCCTGTGTCCCCCTTCTGGAGGGCACTTGCCTCAAATCTTTAAATTCAAAGCTTCATGTTTTGTCAAATGAAATCATTTCTTCAGTCAATCTCAGAAATCTTTATGTAAAAACGTTGGAAACGCCTTTCACTCAATGTCTAGGGAGGCTGAGTAAGGTGGGAGGGGCTCCAGGACAGATGGTGGGAATCACTCCTGCAGGTGGGTGGTAGGTTGGCGAGGCCAGTCTGACTTGCCTCCCTGCTGACTGACCTCAACCAGCAATGGGCAGCTGGACACATGGCATGAAGTGAACTCTGGTCTTCGTGGCGGTGGATGCCAGTAGACCGTCAGGTATGGGAGACCCATGAGAAAATAGGTTACTTTTCTCTTTCTCTCCAAGTTTCTCTGTGATCTCTTTATGCTGCCTGAGCCCGCATGCATACTGACAAAGGCAGACATGTGCACACACATGGCAAAGTAAATAGAGACGCCCACATTCACAGACGTATCCATCCACGTGCAAATAGGCACATATTTGCACATGCATGCCACAGCAGACACAGACATCCATGAATGCACATGTATTCCTGCAAGCTGAGTTCCATGGGGAAAAAAAGATCAGATCTATCACTGTCAAGTCCACTCCAACTCAAAGCAACTGTAGAGCACAGAGGAGAACTGCCCCATTGGGTTTCCAAAGCTGTCATCTTGTCAGACACAGTCAGCCACCACTTTCTCCTGCAGAGCAGCTGGGGTTTTCCAACTGCCGGCCTTTCACTTAGCAGCCGAGCACTTGCTGGTTTTCATAGGAGTCTGGAAATCAGTTTCATTGCCTGCTAGTCACACCTCCGCTGTGACTTAGCACAGCCTGGTAAGCTTGGAAGGAGAAAAATCTTCCTTCCCGAGGTAGTTGAGTGGTTTTCCCCTGAGGAAATGGTTCAGAAGAAGATTTCCTTCAAGAAATCAGAACACTCTTGAAGAGAAATTTCCTGCCATAACATTTGTTTGCTTGACAACGAGACAAATGAAGCAGCCCTCTGACTTCCCCCTTGGGTCCTCTTTCTCATCATGTCTGCTCTGCTCAGCTACAAGGCTCCAGATCCTAGGAGCAAGGATGCCCTTCTATTTGGAACCTCACAGAGCTCCACTGTGAGTCAGGGAAAGACCTGGAAACTTGAGCATCCTGAAACGGGGCCTGCATAGCAATATCATCTGTCATCAGGCTCATCGTTTCTCTCATTTTATGTAAGTTCATTGAGCCCTTGGAGCCCTGAGAAGTTCTCTCAGCGGAAGCCATCCTCCTCCCATGAATCCAAGAGGGACTGCTTAAAGATTGTTGTCTTCTACTTACAGGAATACCAGCAACCAATTGCCATTGAGTCAACTCGCACTCATGGAGAGCCCAAGTGTGTTAGAGAAGTCCGGTCCCTAGAGTTTCCCATGGCTGGGGTGGGTTTTTTCCAGAGGCATATCACCAGGCCCTTCTTGGAAGGCACCTCTGGGTGAACTCAAACCTTTAACCCATAGTTCGCAGCCTAGCTCATGAACAACACCAACCAAGGACGGTACAGTTCCTTGCAAATGGTCACCTGCAGTAGATGAACCAAGGTCAAGTAACTGCCTGAGAAACATCAACCAGAGGAAAGCAGAGTGAACCCCAGGGTTCTTGGGAAGAGGGCCAGAGAGAGAAAAAGGAGAAAACAGCTTTCTTGGGACATCAGAAAAGAAAGGACTCCACTTAGTGGATGCCATAGAACAATCCCAAGCCAAGCATGGTTGAGAAACAGACCCCACCCAAACCCAGCGGGCTGGATTCTGTCCCCAAGTATTGAACACCAGACATGGATATGACAGAGCCGCTAGTCGTCCGTGGAAAGAACATGTTTGCCCATTGTCTGGTAGTTTTGCAGCATTTGAACAACCAGGCCTCTGCTGCCTCTTCTGGCCTGAAATATAATTGCAGCCATAACCGCCCAGCGTTTCAATGGGTAGAACTCCCTGGGGAGGGCTAACTACCCAAATCATTTGGGAGATCATTTTAGGATTGTCCAGGAGATCTTTGGCTGTGTCCATTATATGAACTATGGTGTCGTTTTTTTTTAAAAAAAGAAACTTTTTATTGTAAGGTGGGTTAAGATTTACAGAGAAAATCAGCTTTGCACATAACAATTTATACTCGTTTTTTTATGTGACATTGATGACAATCTCCTGCAATGTAATATCACTCATGCCATTGAAACTCTGCTTCCTGTTTTCATTCACCCTTCTCCCCTAACCTTGCCTGCCTTTTGAATTTGGCCTTGGGCAAATACTGCCTATTAGCTTTTGAATGGTTGATGGTTCTGAGGAATGTGTGCTCCTCAGTGCTATGATTCATTTTGGTGTAGTTGTTCTTATCAGGTGCCATTGAGCCAGTTGCAACCCACATTGACCCTATGCCAAACAGAAAGAATCACTACCTAGCCCTGAATTATTCTCCTAATTGTTCCCAAGCTTGAGCCCCTTGTTTCAGTCACTGTCAATCCATCTCCTTAAGGGGCTTCCTCTCTTTCACTGTCCCTCTACTTCACCTGGCATGATGTCCTTCTCCAGGGACTAGTCTCTCTTAATAACATGACCAAAGTATGTGAGAGGAAGTCTCACCATCCTTGCCTTTAAGGAGCCCTCTGACCATACTTCTTCTAAGACAGATCTGTTTGTTCCCTTGGCAGTCCATGTTACTTTCAATATTCTTCACCAGCACCACAATTCAAACATATCAATTCTTCTTCAGCCTTCCTTATTCAATGTCTGACTTTCACATACTTATGAGGCAATTTAAATTACTATGGCTTGGGTAAGGTGCACCTTAGTCCTCAAAGTAACATCCTTGCTTTTTAGCACTCTACAGACGTATTGTGCACCAAATGTATCCATATGCAATGCGTCATTTGATCTCATGATTGCAGCTTCCAAGAGCATTGATTATAGACCTCATCAAGACAAAAATCCGTGACAACTTCAACAAATAACAACAAATTAAAAAAACAACAAACTTCTCCATTTATCATGGTACCTATTGATCAAGTTGTGAGGATGTGTGTCTTCTTGACATTGAGTTGTAATCCATACTGAGGGCTGCAACCTTTGATTCTCATAAGGTTCACTTTATAAACCTGTCTATTTTTCAGGGGGTGGAATTCAGTTCCAGACCTGAAGGGTGATGAAGGACCATAGTAGTGGGGATCTCTCTAGTCTATCTAACCAATAAATCTCATCTTTTATCATTATTATTATTACTATTGGTAGTAGTAGTATGACTTTCAGTTTTCTTAAACATTACTCCCTACTCTATCTAGGATCATGTACCATGATCCCTTTCAGAGCAGCTGTTTGTGATAGGCAGGCACCATTTAGTTCTTCTGACCTTAGCATCATAGAGACTGAGGTACGCATAGTCCATTACTGATTTGGACTAATTGTTGCCAGGCATCTTGATTTTATTCACTGTTATTTGCTCCAGACAGGGTGCAATAGTTTATTGTGCCAGCCTGGCCGATAAACACAAGTAGGATTAATCGAAGGGCAGAGGGATAAATGGCTTCGTTTGCCTTGCCTTGCTTGTACTGTGCCTCAATTTAAAGGGGTACACTACCTGTGGGATGCCTAGCTTGTGGACTGTGTCGCTGTAAGTTGAGGTCCATTTAATCCCACAGGATTGGTATGTTCGTCTCTGGAGCTGGGGACCGACAGTTGGTGACAGTTGGTGACTTGCCTTGCTGTTTGCTGCCTGGGTATATATAGCCCAGCTCTCTCTACAGAAAGGGACTGGCAACTGGCGGCTCTCAAGCCTTAAAGGACTGCTAGTGTCTCACTGTTTTATAATTTCACTGTTAGTTTCTTGTGTTATCTATCTGTATATAATTTAGTGGTTCATTTCTTGTATTGTATATCTAGCTTTATAAATATATGTATATATAATTACTAGCAATATGGTTTTGTCTCTCTAGAGAACCCTGTCCAACACATAGGTTGAGACCAAGAACCGACTTTTAGTTTGCTACTCACTAGCTTTTGAAGACCCCAGTCACTTCCCTGATGGATACAGAACATTGTCTTTGTGAGCTAGTTTGTACCAATTGATCTTGAGGTCACACAGAGCTTTGTTCCTGATCCCCCATATTTAGGACACGCTCCCTCAAGGGGTTTTGTTAGAGCTAAGACATTTTCATAACTATGCCTCCTGGATGCACTATTATATTCATGGACATATTTGTAGTATATGCTAATATGTATATAGAACTATTCTCTGTCAAACCTATATTTATTCATGGGGCTAGTCCCATTCTCCTTCCCACAACTCCTCAGATTTTGTGGTTTTTCTATCTATCTATTTATCTCTCTAGCTATCCTTGTATGTTATTGTTATTATTGGAGTATTTATCTCTGTTGCCTTTAATGCTTGTAGTCTACTGAGAAAGGATAGTGTTTTGATGTTCCAAATGTTTCCTCATTTTCTGGGTTACATGACACAAACCAATAGAAGAAGAGAAAAGAAAAAAATTTAACCCAAGTAATAACATCAACAATAAAACCAATTTAGTCTTTTGGTTAAGAATTAGTCAGACTTTCGCACTCCTAGGCCAACCATGAAAGAAAAAGAATGAGATAAAAGACCATAGGGAGGAAGAAAGGAGAGTGGGAGGCAAGGGAATAAAGAAAGACGGTGGCAGGGTTGTGTGAACAATTAAGGTGGACCTTCTTTGATGTGAATTAAAAATAATATTGACTGGCTTTTTCAATACTCACCAAAAATTATTTATATCAATCAAGAAAACCTCACTAACCTGGAATCAATTCTGACATATAGCAACCCTTTGGACAGAGTATAGAACTGCCCCTGTGGGTTTCCAAGGCTGTAAATCTTTACAGGAGTAGAAAATCTCATCTTTCTCTTGTGGAGTGGGGGTGGGGAGGGGAGTTTCGAACTTCTGATCTTGCAGTTAGAAGTCCAACTCATAATCTGCTTCACCAACAGGGCTCCTCCTTTCATCATTAATCTAGACTGTTTGACCTTCTTGGCTTACTGGGTTTTATTTTCTCGCTTTGGAAGACATGGTACCAAAAGACACACCATTTCCTAGCCCCCCAAAGAATCAAAAGTAAGCAAAAACAAAACAGGAAAAACTAGCAACCCAATCCAAACCAACTAACCTATTTAGCCATATAGATAAAGGATACTAGTAGCCAACCTCTGAGTTGGGGGCAATAGGGATGGATGGGGACTGTGGTTAAAAGGCACGTGTCAGCTCATCCACAGGGGACATTCAAATTCTAGCTCCAGACTGTTGTTGCCTTGGGGAAATACAAGGATTTTAAGGCCTGATTTTCTGTTTGTAACTGAGATGCTGAGAATATAAAATTCGATGTGAAATCGTCAACTTTTCAAATATTGGATCACATTAGTTAAAACCACTTTTCAGACTGCTCATCATCATACTAGCACATCATTAGGCTAAAATCATATCAAAGACATCTGGTTTGTCCCCTGTGCCCTTTAAGGACAACTGAAACATAAGGACGGGAATGTGACATTTATTCTTCCTCTAGACCCTCACCCTTTGCCTCCATTGGCTGGCGTTCATAGAAGAGGCAGACGGTTTTGTTCAACTTCAGCATAATCAGAGTCCTGAGAGTTAAACACAATACATATATAATTTCATACTAGTTGTTTTAATATTAGCCCAAACAAAACCAACAAAAACCCAACCCGTTGCTGTTATGTTGGTTCTGGCTCCTGAGGACCCCCTGGGTGCCAGTGAGAAACTACACATCACAGGATTCTCAAGCCTGTGGGCTTCTAGAAGCAGGCCATTAGTTATTTCTTCTGAGGGGTGCAACTGCCCACCTCTTGATACGTTGAGTCCTTAACCATTTGTGCCACCCAGGGTCTCCCAGTCTTCGTATGTGACCCCCAAATTCCTTGACAGGCTACCTATAGGAAGGTAGAGTCTATGCCCTTTCCCCTTAAATTGGGATGTTTCATGACCTCTGTGACCAATAGATTATGGAGAAGATGACACTGTGACATCTAGTTTGGGCAACCCCCTTCCCTCCACCTAAGTGCTTCACAGCTTCTGAAAAATCCCTTCAAAGACTTTTTCTTGAGTGCTCACCCTCAGAATGTCCAGCCTCCACGTGCTACCTCTCAGGACACTTCTCAGCTCCCGGACACTATGCTGAAAGAAGCCTGAGCCACCTGGAAAGGCCACGTGGAGACACTCCAACCAACAACCCAGCTAAGCACACAGCTAACGGCCAGCTTCTGCTGTCAGCCCTCTGAGTGCACGTGTAGGCACTGGAGTCACCAGAGGACCCTGCCCCAGCTCCCATGTGACTGCCAACTCATGGGAGACTCCAAGCACGACCAAGTGGCCTCCCAGCAACCACACGATGATGGTCCTTGTTTGAAGCCACTGCGGTTCGGGAGGGGCGTTTCTTGCCAAGCCACAGGGATGAGAACCTGCATCTCAACAACATGCAGGTGGGTGAGGGGGCCATCTCTTGAGCAAGGCAGCCTCCCTTCTTGTCAACTCCTGGGGATTTTTGTTGTTCTTGCCACTGCTGCCACAATTCCCCAGGAGCTAGAGAAAGGCAGGCAGCAGGCCTCAGGTGGCCAGGAGGCAGGAGCCTCTGTGGGAAGCAGTTACAATGGGAGACATAACCTTAAAGGCAGGAGCCTGACTTTACCTTTGCCTCCTGGAGATTTGGGGTGCAGAACACCTGTCAAATCCCATCTTCTGTCCAACCCTGATCATACGTCTGTCTTATGTTTGCACACAGGACGCAGACTTGTGAACACCCAAAGAACAGGGTCTGGCGCCAAGAAACCAGCGCCACAAGGAACTGATGTTTCTCCAGCAATGGGGAGGGGTGGGATGAGAGGAAGAAATGAGTACAAATCACTGGATCAAAACAAGGTGGGGAAAGGGAGAGAGTGAAGGAGGGAGACTGTGAGGCTGAAGGGAAAAGGCAGGGAAGGAAAGGAGAAAGGTGGGGGTGGGGAGAGAGGAGCGAAGAAGAAATGGAGGAGTGCGGGAGGGAAGATGGAAGGTGAAGGCAGGCAGGAAGACGTGAGCAAAGGGAGGGAAGGAAGAAAAGAGAAAGAGAAGGGCAAGAAGAAGAAAGGAAGGTAGGGAAGAAAGGAAGAAAACGAGAAACCTAATGTCAATGGCACCCTCTATGTTTTTATTTCCTGTTTTTCTGAGGTAGCCTCTTCAGCAGAAGCAAATGGGCTGAATCGCCTCAAACTCCACCTAGGTAGAAAGCACGGGTTTCATTTTGCCCGGGCCTGTGAAAATGTTTGAACTGAGCAGCATTAACAAGGAGACAGAGATTACCCCACGTGGCTGTTGCACTCTGATGATGATAAGGCAACGGGAATGGGGGCTCATTATTTCACAAGGTGACAAAAAAATAGTATTTTGACGTTTCACCCTGAACGTGGGGAAGGGGGGAGTGGGGGAGGAAGCAGGGGCCCTTTGTGGAGTCTCCTCTTGCCATTGCGATGCCCCTTGGCCTGCCCACAACCTGAGGTCCTGCACTCTGCCAGTGAGGGGCTTGGCTGCAGGCCCTAGCCCAGCATTTCTTATCAGATTTACTGTGACAAGTGATGGGAGAAAAGAAAGATGCTGTTAACAGCGCATCCGTTCAGACCCTGCTATTTAGAAATTTGGATTTATATTTTGTCAGAGAGAAGTAGCACTGATGTTAATCTTTGCACTACCCTTGGAAAAAAATTATTCATAATCTTAAAACAATAATCCATAGCATTTGTGGAGCTCTGAGAACCAAGGGATGGTCAGAAGCATTTTTAGATAGATGTCTCATTTCATCTTCAAAGCAACCCAGTGAGGAATAAGAAAAGTTGGCTTATGACTTCCCTTTTGGAAAGTGAGTCTTTGGAAGCACAGAGAGGTCCAAGGTCACATAGTCAATAAGTTAGAGAGCCTGGATTTGAACCTGAGCGGTCTGCTGCCAGAGGTACTTTTTTTGCTCTTGTTTATTAAGGCAACTTGCAGCCCTGGCAAGGATTCAGATAGAATTGAGGATCATTTTTTAAACAATTTATTAGGGGCTCATACAACTCTTATCACAGTTCATACATATACATACATCAATTGTATAAAGCACATCTGTACAGTATTTGCCCTAATCATTTTTTTCTCCTCTTTTCTTTTCTTACATTTTAATAGGGACTCATACAACTCTTATCACAATACACCCATATGCATACTTCAATTGTATAAAGCACATCCATACATTCCCTACCCCAATCATTCTTAAAGCATTTGCTCTCCACTTAAGCCCTTTGCATCAGGTCCTCTTTTTTTCCCCCTCCCTCCCCTTCCCCCCTCCCTCATGTGCCCTTGGTAATTTATACATCGTTATTTTGTCATATCTTGCCCTATCCGGAGTCTCCCTTCCACGGTTCTCGGCTGTCCCTCTCCCAGGGAAGAGGTCACATGTGGATCCTTGTAATCAGTTCCCCCTTTCCAACCCACTCACCCTCCACTCTCCCAGCATCGCCCCTCACACCCTTGGTCCTGAAGGTATCGTCCACCCTGGATTCCCTGTACCTCCAGCCCTCATATGTACCAGTATACAGCCTCTGCCCTATCCAGCCCTAACAGTGCTTCTCTCTATCCTTGTGGAGCCCTGGTGATGGGCTGGGCTGCTAAGTAGTAGGTTAAACAGGCTTTCCCCTCCTGTGAAAAGTTACACTCTCGGGAAATTCACGGGTTGCTCTGAATCAAGGTCAACTCAATGGCAGTGAGTTTGGCTTTTTAATGTCTCTCCCTGTTGTTGTTGTTGTTGTTGTTGTTGTTGTTAGTTTGCCATCCAGTTGGTTCTGGTCCATGGCAAACCGATTCACAGCAGAATATAACAATAACAGCTCCTCCTCCATCCACCCAAGTGTTCCTATGCTCAGTCCTCTTGTTGTAGTCACTGTGTCAATCCAGCTCTTCAAGGGCCTTCAACCTTTTTTCACAGCCCTTCCATTTTTCTAAGCATGATGCCTCTCCAGGGACTGGTCTCCACTGACAACATGTCCAAAGTCTCACCATCCTTACTTCTAATGGGAATTCTGGCTGTACTTCCAAGACAGATTTTGTTTGTTCTTTTGGCAGTCCATGGTACTGTCAATATTCTTTGCCAGTACCATGGTTCAAATTCATACAGTTTACCTGGGTCTTCTTCACTCAATGGCAAGCTTTTCACATGCAGATGAGGCAAATGAAATTACCATGGTTTGGATCAGGTGCACTTCCTGCTTAAAGTAACATCCTAACTTTTCAACATTCTAAAGAGCTCTTATGCAGCAGATCTACCCAGAGCAATGTATCTTTTCATCTCTTGACTGCTGCTTCCAGGAGCATTGCTTGTGGATCCAGACAAGACAAAATCCTTGACAACTTCAAGTTTTTCTCGATTTATCATCATGTTACCTATTGGTTCAGTTGTGAGGACTTTGGTTTTCTTTTTGTTGAGTTGTATCCCACATTGAAGGCTGCAATCCTTGATCTTCACCAGCAAGTGCTTCAAGTCCCCCATCCTTGTCAGCAAGCCAAACTGTGTTGTCTGCATATAGCAGGTTGTTAATAATATTTCCTCCAAATCTGATTCTGTGCTCTTTTTCATATAATTTGGCTTCTCTGATTATTTGCTCGCCATACAGATTGAAAAAGTATAATAAGTGGGTGCAACCTGGATGCACACCTTTCTTGATTCTTAAACCATGCAATCTACCCTTGTTCTATTTGTGCTACTGCTTCTTAATCCATGTACAAGTTTCACATGAGCAAGACAAAGTGTTCTGGAATTCCCTTCTCAAAACTATCCATGTTTTGTTATGATCCACACAGTCAGATACCTTGGGTGTTAATAAAACATAAGTAAACATCTTTTGGGTATTCACTGCTTTCAGGCAAGATCCATCTGATATCTGATATCCTTTGTTCCACATCCTCTTCTGAATCTGGCTTAAATCTCTGGGAAACCAAACTCACTGCCTTGTAGTTGATGACAACTCATCCTGACCCTATAGTATAGGGTAGAACTAACTGCCCCTGTGAGTTTCTGAGAATGTAACTCATTATGGGAGTAGAAAACCTTGCCTTTCTCCCACGGAGTGACTGGTGGTTTTGAACTGCTGACCTTGGGGTTTGCAATCCAACCTGTAACCACTGTGCCACGATGGCTCTTGAATGCTGAATATGGTAACTTTCTGTCAATGAATTAATGCAACTGTTGTTGTATTAGCTTCAGTACAATTTGACTCACATGTGATGCCAATGATAGGGTTACATAATTTGACCATTCCGTTGGTCTCCCTTCTTTGGTATGTATACACATATGGATCTCTTCCAGTCCGTTAGCCAAGTAGCTGTATTCCAAATTTCCTGACATAGATGAGTGAGTGCTGCCAGTGCTTTATCGGCTTGTGGAAACATTTCAATAGATATCCCAGCAATTCCTGGCATCTTGTTTTGGGCTAGTGCTTTCCATGCATCTTGGATTTCTTCTTTCCTGACCATTGGTTCTTGCTCATATGTTACCTCTTGAAATGGTTAAATGTTGGTCTATTCTTTTTGATACAGTGACTCCATATTGTTTCCATCTTCCTCAGATGTTTCCTTCATTATTCAATATTTTGCCCATAGAATTTTTTAATATTGCACCTCGATACTTGACATTTTTCTTCAGTTCTTTCAGTTTAAGATATGCTGAATATGTTCTGTTTTGGTTTTCTAACTCTAGGCCTTTGCACATTTTGTGATAATATTTTACTTTGTATTCTCGAGTTGTCCTTTGAAATTTTCTTTTTAGCTCTTTACTTCATCATTTCTTCCATTTGCCTTGGCTACTCTCTGATTAAGAGTAAATTTCAGAGTCTCTTCTGATAAGCACTTGTATCTTTTCTTTATTTCCTTTTTTTAAAAATGACACTGTGCTTTATTCAGAGATGTTCTCAAAATTTGGTGGGTTATTATCAAGGTTGTATATTGACTCTCGTGTACTTGTTTGCATTTTCTTGAACTTCAACTTGAGCTCACATATGAACAATTGCTGATCTGTTCCACAATCAGCCCCAGGACTGGTTTCAGTTGCTGATATTGAGCTTCTTTTATTGTCTCTTCCCACAGTTGTAGTCAATTTGATTTCTGTGTATTCCATCTGGGAAGTCCACATTTATGGTCACCTTTTTTGTTGTTGATCATATGTTTGAAGAAATCATTAATCATGCAAAATTATAACATACAATCAAAATAAATTGGTAATTATTGGTGATTGGAGTGCAAATGTAGGAACCAAAGAGGAAAGAACAGAAGTTGGAAAATATAGTATATGCTATCAGCAATTTATTGGTCTTGCAAACTCTCTCATGCGATCTCCAGCTTGGTTTCTATCACCAAGACCATATTTTTCAACTACTGATCCTTCCTCTTTGTTTTCAACTTTTGCATTCCAATAGCATTTTGATAGCAAGTCTGCCAAATTTGGGACTGAATATGGTGGTAGAATTATTCAATTTCTGCGTCACCAGCTTTGGGTGGTTGGTGCATAAATTTGAACAATAGTTGTATTGATTGGTTCTCCTTGAAGGGAGCTAGATTGTATCCTATCAAAGATTGCATTGTACATTAAAATAGATCTTAAAATGTCCTTTTGATGATGAATGAAATGTTGTTTCTCTTGATTGTGTCATTTCCAGCAGAGTAAACCATAAGATTTTCTGTTTCAAAATGGTCAATATCAGTCCATTTCAGCTAACTAATGCTTACAATATCAATCTTTATGTATTCCATTTCATTTTTAATGACTTATAATGTCCCTAGATTCATATTTCATAAATCCCAAGTTTCAATTATTAATGACGATTTGAACTGTTTCTCCTCATTTTGAGTTGTGCCCCATCAGCAAATGAAGGTCCTGATAGCTATACTCGATTTGCATCATTATGGTCGACTTGCCTATGAAAAGTCAGCTCTTCCTCTTCCTCAGCCGTATTTTGAGTACTTTCCAAGTTGAACAGCTCATCTTCTGGCACACGTTCTGACAATGTTCTTCTGTTGTTCATGGGGGGTCTAGTAACTGACAGTGTTGCTGCTATCCATAGGGTTTTCAATGGCTCATTCTTCCCATGCGGGCAGCCAATTCCTTCTTCATTGTCTGTTCTTTGTCTGGAAGCTCTTTGGGTGACCCTGCTGGTATATGAAATGCCAATCACATAGCTCCCAGTATCACACAAAACAAAAGTCACCACAGTACCACAAAATGCCAGACAAGTGATGGACCTCTATTCTTAGTGAGGCGTGGCCTGGTGGGAGGAGTGTGCCCTTAGTTGGTTCTGATCCACTTACTGGAACAAATACTGTTAGTGCTTATTTCGTAAATGTGAAATGCATAAAAGAGACCCCCCAAAATATCCTCCAATTCAGACTTTCTGCCTTTTAAAAGAGGATAACCCACTCTGATTCAAAGTAATTGAGGTGTTTTGTTTTCCCCTCCCTCGGAGGCTACAGAGACTAGACTAATCACAGCTGAGGTGGAGCGACTGAAATGACTTAAAGCACCAGCTAGACTGGCTGTCAGAAGCAGCTACAGTCAACAGCTACAGACTGACAGAGCTGCTCAGCCAAGAGCTGAGGGTTCTCAACTCCCACTTCTACTGATGGGCACAGCCAGTGGCCTCTGGGAGTTGACTGGAACCCAGCAGCCAGCTGTGAGGAGCAAGCTAATTCATCTCAGCCTGGCCCAGGTCATCAAGTCACTGAAGGAGTATCGGGAAAGAGGGAAGAAATTTGGGGTCCCACATTTGGCCACAGACAAAAGTTGTTCTGTGTTTAGACAGTAGTTCTGGGCCTGAGTTTGGGGCAGGCGTGATGAAGGAAAGTGGGCTCCCTCCCTGCATCTGGGAACAGATGGTGGGGCTGCCCTGGAAACAGCAGGCCAGTCAGCTGGAGCAAAAAAGGCTTGGACTCTAAAGCCCTGGCAGGGCAGACTGAAGCTACCTCAACTGTTTTTTCTTAACCCAATGGCTTCTGCTACCCTCACCACCCCCAACTAGGTAAAAGGGAAGAAAGATTCATTTTCTTTACAGAGGCAACTTTCTAGAAAGGAGACCAGCCCACCAGCTGTGAAAGGTCCCCTTAAACCATTTTACTTTGAGCAGGAGGAAGAAATGTTGAGATTCCCAGAGCCACGTGGAATTGTGGATCCTCTAGTTTATGTTCCAGTGATGCAAGATCGATTTTTCTAGAGAAAGTCAAAATTCCTGTTTTCTTAAAAACCTCCTGATTTTTTCAAAGGCGATTCAATAACATTGGATAGAAGCCAGGTAGGCCAAAGAGCCCTGGTGGCACAGTGGGTTATGTGTTGGGCAGCTAACTAGAAGGTCAGTAGTTTGAAACCACCAGTCACACTGGGGGAGCGGGGTGGGGATAGGGTGGGGGTTGTTCGAGATGAGACTTTCTAGTCCATATAGAATTTCAACCTCGGAAACCCACAGGGGCAGTTCTGCTCCATCTTACAGGGTCACGGTGAGTTGGAATCTTCTAGATGGCAGTGAATAAGCAGGCCAACCAGAGTCCACACAGGTCCTCATTTGGCTATGGGAGTCCCAAGTCTGTGACCCTCACAGAATCGACCTTTGTGTATCGATGTTAAAAATGAGATCCAGAGATGGGAGCGCCTGTCCCCTTGAGGAGCACCGAGTTGACTTTCCAGTCTCCAATCTGTAGCAGACACTCCCGGTGCTCCTTCTCTTCACTCCCAAATTCCTGATTCTGTGTACTCGCCTCAGTCACCAAGGGCCAGCTCTGAAGGTCCCTTTGCTGGTGCTAGCTGAATGTGCTGAGGAACATATGCCCCTGGGAACAGCCCTGACCAGGCCCCTCACTCCTTGGATGGCAAAACTCTGAGAGGCGTGTGCTACACCCTACCCCTGGAGACTTCCTAAGTGATTAAGCAGCAGGTTCCCAGGTTTGTAATAGGATTCACAATCTATTTGTTATCGGTGGCCCTTCCCTCCACTGGCTCACAACCCCACATCATTACCTGCATGCTCAGAGTTTCCTAAATAAGCTCATTGCCTTTAAGTCTTTGAACAGGGTATGCTTCAGTGAGAACCCAAACTAAGCCCAGGTCTGAATCGTTATGTGTCCTTCCTGCCATCCAGTTGATGCCGACTCATGGCAACTCTATAGTTTGGGGTAGAACTGCACCTGTGAGTTTCTGAGACTGCAACTCTTTTTTTTTTTTAAACATTTTATTAGGGGCTCATACAACTCTTATTACAATCCATACATATACATACATCAATTGTATAAAGCATATCCGTACATTCTTTGCCCTAATCACTCTCAAAGCATTTGCTCTCCACTTAAGCCCTTTGCATCAGGTCCTCTTTTTTTTAACCTCCCTCCCCACTCCCCACTCTATCATGAGCCCTTGATAATCTACAGATTGTTATTTTGTCATATCTTGCCCTCTCCGGAGTCTCCCTCCCCACCTTCTCTGCCGTCTGTCTCCCAGGTAGGAGGTTACATGTGGATCCTTGTAATCTGTTCCCCGTTTCCAACCCACTCACCCTCTACTCTCCCAGTATCGCCCTTCACACTCCTGGTCCTGAAGTTATCATCCACCCTGGATTCCCTATGCCTCCAGCTCCTATATGTACCAGTGTACAACCTCTGCCCTATCCAGTCCTGCAAGGTAGAATACGGATCATGGTAGTTGTGGGGAGGAAGCATCCAGGATCTAGGGAAAAGCTGTGTTTTTCATCAGTACTACATCGCACCCTGACTGACCCATCTCCTTTCCTAAACCCCTTTGTGAGGGGATCTCCAGTGGCCATAAATGGGCTTTCGGTCTCCACTCTGCACTTCCCCCTTCATTCACTATTATATATATATATATATATATATATATATATATATATATATATATATATATATATATATATATATATATATATACATACATACACATATATACCATATACATATCATATATGTGGTATATATATATTTTTTGCATAATACCTTATACATGGTCACTTTGGCACCATGTGATCGCACAGGCTGGTGTGCTTCTTCCATGTGGGCTTTTTTGCTTCTGAGCTAGATGGCCGCTTGTTCACCTTCAAGCCTTTAAGACCCCAGACACTATCTCTTTTGATAGCCAGGCACCATCAGCTTTCTTCGCCACATTTGCTTATGCACCCGTTTGTCTTCGCCAATCGTATCATGGAGGTGTGCAGCCAATACTGTGATTTTTTTGTTTTTTGATGCCTGATAACTGATCCCTTCGGGACCTCGTGATCACACAGGCTGGTGTGCTCTTCCATGTGGGCTTTGTTGCTTCTGAGCTAGATGGCCGCTTGTTTATCTTCAAGTCTTTAAGACCCCAGACACTATCTCTTTTGATAGCCGGGCACCATCAGCTTTCTTCACCACATTTACTTGTTCACCAGCTTTGGCTTCAGCAGTAGTGTCGGGAGGATGAGCACTGTAGAGTGCCAATTTAATAAAAGAAAGTATTCATGCATTGAGGGAGTGCTTGAGTTAAGGCCCAAGGTCCTGCCACCACCTTAATACTAAACCTATAATTATAGACACAGAGATCTATTTCCCCATACATACATATACATATATATATATATATATATATATATATATATATATATATATATATATATATATATATTTGCATGTACATGTCTTTGTCTAGACCTCTATAAATGCACTTTGTCTCCTAGCTCTCTCCTCCATCTCCCTTGACTTTCCTCCTGTCCCACTACCATGCTCCGTCCCAACCTGGGTTACAGCTATACCTCTTCTTTACGTAATCTTACCCTTGATCATTCCCTACCAGGCCTGCCACTTCCCCCTCACTACCATTTTGAGTCCCATGTTGTTCCCTTGTCCCTGTGTTTGTTAACACCACTTCCTTGCCCCCCCCCCGCACCTCCCCCTATCCCAAGTGCCCCCGGAACTGTTGGTGCTGTTGTTTTTCCTCCAGATAGTTCATCCAGCCTGTCTTATTTAGACAGACCTGTGGAGACACTAACATGCACGAAAACAAGACAGAGGAAAACAGAGCAACAGTATACAACCAGACAACAAAACAACAAAAACAAACCACTGACAAAGAACAAAACAAAACACATCAAGAAAGAAGAGCTTATAGTTAGTTCAAGGATCATTTGTTGGCCCTTAGGAGTGTTTTCCAATCCAGTCTGTTGAGGCACCACAACCTGGCCCCAAAGTCCACTTTCAGCATTCCCTGGGGACCTTGCCACTCCATTCCCTTGCTGTTCCACTGCACGCCACCACACTTTGCCTCGGTGTGGTGGAATCAGGTTAGGTGCAATTCGCACACTGTGTCTCCAGTGCTGTCCCCTGTATCACCCTTGGTCACTGAGGGGCATCATGTCTCATAGTGGGGCCAGCCATGTTGTTCTCTTTGTGGACTGGCTGCTCTGAGACTAGAACTCTTTAGGGGAGTAGAAAGCCTCATCTTTCTCCCTTGGAGTGGCTGGGGATTTCAAATTTGCCATTTCAGACATTGCGTTTAGCAGCCCAACACATAAACCCTATACCCCACCATAGCTACAGAAAACAATAAAGAAACAAAATCCAACAACACTCATTGCCATTGGGTGCATAACAATCCTATCGAGAGAAAATACTCCGGCCTCCTGGGTTTCCAAGGGTAT
The DNA here is from genome assembly GCF_050624435.1 of Tenrec ecaudatus. Taxonomy (NCBI): domain Eukaryota; kingdom Metazoa; phylum Chordata; class Mammalia; order Afrosoricida; family Tenrecidae; genus Tenrec; species Tenrec ecaudatus. The sequence continues at coordinate 826,568 of NW_027457837.1, forward strand.
AACTCTTTGTAAAAATAAAATTGTGTTATGTTTACAGTGAAAGTTTACATAACCGATTAGATTCTCATTTAACAAATTCTCTACTTGGTTAGTGACATTAGTTACTTTTTTCACTAAAAAGGAAAGCAGAATATTAAAAAAAGAACAAATGAAAACGTGTTAAGAGTAAAGACAAATTATAAGATGTTAATGTTTAACCTAATCATATCTGCAACAATACACTTTCTGATGTACTGACGGTGAGCAGGGTTTAATCCCATCCCTGGTGAATGGTCCCAGGGGATTTAATGGAGGCTTATTCTCTGTGGAATCTCTGCCAATGCATTTTGAGTTTTTATACTCATCTAAGGCTATAACTCTTTATGGGAGAAGAAAGCCTCATCTTTCTCCAAAGGAGCGACTGGTGAATTCCAACTGCTGACCTTGCAGTTAATAGCCCAACACATAACCCATTATGCCACCAGATGAGAGATTTGTCTCTGGGTGCCTTCCAATGCAAGCACTACAATTATGCAAGGAGGATATTTTTTTCTGTACTGGAGCCAGGTCAAGTCAGAACCAGTGTGTCCATGGTTTGCAGCGAAATCAGAGGAAGAACAGGGTAGACTGTCTATAACTTCTCATAGTCCAGGGAAATGCTAGGCCTGGAAGGGGGCATGCTGGCTCAACCATGTTCAGAAAGTCTGCACACTAACCTCCCCGGCTCAAATAATTACCAGCACCATGTCTCTGAATATCACCTAAAAGCAAAATAGTGAAAGCACCATTTCCATTTCATAATACTTTTATTAAAAGTAAAGTTCAATTCAGTGATGTGAAGAAGCTGGGAAAATTATCTTTTCATTTCTTTCTTTTTCTTTCCCTCCCTTTCCCCTTCTTCTCCACAGAACTGAGAGGCAGAGGGAATAAAGGCAGCATGGCACCAACTGGAGGACACCGTGGGGTCAAGGTCACCATTTAACTCATGCTTGTCCAGTTTGGAGGGGCAACTGGATGTCCTCATTTGTGAAATTGCTTGTTAATCTTTTTGAGTTAACAAGGTATGGTAAAAAATGATTGTTGGTGTTTTTGTTAGGAACCTTCTAGTCCAGTCCAACTCATAGTGACTCAATGCATCAGTGCAGAGCTCTCTAGACCAATGGTTCTCCACCTGTGGGACCCTTGCACAGGGTGACTGTAACAAAATTACAGTTATGAAGTAGCAATGAGAATATTTTTATGGTTGTGGAGGTCACCACAACATGAGGAACTGTATGAAAGGGTTGTGGCATTAGGAAGTTTGAGAACCACTGCTCTAGGCTTTTCTATGCTGTAATCTTTACAAGAATGAGTTGCCTGGCTTTTCTTCCAAGAACAGAGCCACTGGTAGGTTCAAACCTTCAACCTTTTGGATAGCAGCTGAGCACTTAACCATTGTGCCTCCAGGGCTCTTTGATAAACTCTATTAGAGGGTCTTAACCATTGCAACCCCATGGATCCTTTTGGCATTTAGGAAAGGCTATGGAACACCTGCCCACTCCCCAGAATAATATTTCCAAATACCTCCAATGAAATACAGAATCACAAAGGCACAAATTGTATTGAAATGCAGTGATAAAAATAAAAGACATTGGATTTGTGGCAAATATACATGTTAATAAAAACATTAAATATGATCTGATAGTGGGTCTAATAAACCAAACCAACACCATTGAGTTGATCCTGACTCACTGTGACCCTATATAAAATTCCTCAGGCTAAATCTTTACAGGAGCAGATCATCTCACCTTCCTCTCAGTGAACAACTGGTGCCTTTGAACTGCCAACCTTGAGGTTACCTGCCCAACGGCTCACCCACAGCGTCACCGTGAGTTCTAGATAGTGATGAGCATGAACTGTACTCAACGATGGCTGCAACGACTAGCATGGGGTGTGAAAGCATGTAGAATTTCTCTCGGTGGTAATGGCATGGCTATTCTGAACACAGCTGTGGACATGCTAAACTGCCCTGCGAGCTTAGGGAAACTAACTCAACCAGGATTGTCCCTCATCCAATTTGACATTGCTCCCCAGCCTGCTGGGGCTCAGTGGCTCAGTGTTAGGGTCCCTTGTCTAGATACCAGGGCTGGCATGGAGAAAGTCATTCCTCTGCAGCCTTCTAGTGTGTGGGGGAAGATATTAGTGTTAAGCCTTGGCAGGAAATTGCTGGATTTTCCTGGCAGCCACATTCTTAATAACCATTTACTGGATACATATTATATTCTGAGGGTAAATTGGTGGTTCAGTTGTAGAATTCTCCTTTTTCATGTGGGAGATCTGGGTTTGAGTCCAAGACAATGAAACTCATGTGCATCCAACACTCATTTGTCAGGGGGATGCTTGGTTATTGCTGAGATACTGAACTGATTCTGTGTTGCTATGATACTGAAATGGGGAAGCTTGGTTGGGTGCGGCTTTGAGACTGAACCTGTTTCTGTGATGTGTCCAGACTAAGATGAGCGATGAAGAAGAGCGTGGCTTTCTTCTTCTGAAAAACAGTTAACGAAAACCCCTGTGAATCACAATCTGATGCACAACCAAAGAGATGGTGCAGGACCAGAGAGAATATTGCCCATGGAGTTACTGGGAGCTGGTTGTCACAGTGAGTTGGAATGGAGGCTGACTCAACAGCAGCTAAGAACCATTGTGTTCCAGGCACTCGATTTGCTTTAAAAATCTAGCTCAGCCTTCTGGTACAGGGAAGTGATTAATCATGCCTACTTTATAGCACACCGTGAACCCTGATCAATGTCAGGCCCTGCTTGTGTTTTGTCCCTCCTTTTCCACATTCACATCACTTCCATTCCCCTCTTCAGACTAATACCCTCTGCTGGGTGCTTGGTGTGTGTGTGTCCTTATAGGCATACAGCCATGTGCACTAGACCATGCTGCTTGGTGAATGGGCTTTCAGCTTCCATGAATGGTACTGCAATATAAATCTCATTCCGTTTTTGACCTTTTCAACTCCTTGCAATGTCATTAAGAGTTATTGCCATGCTGCATATCAATTGTATGTGCTGCTGCGTGCCACTTGGTCATGAGCAATCATCATCTTTCTTTTGTTTCCTTCTTCAGTTGTCTGTTGATTGGCATCCAATTCAGCTCCAACTCTTCTCTACTGCAGGTATCAGTGTGGTGACCATTCTTGTAAAAATGTCCCAAGGGCCCTGTGAATTGGATAAATAGCTTGGCCTATATATCCAGGAATTATGTGTTGGGCTGCTAACCCCAAGGTGAGCAGTTCCAACCAACCAGCTATTCCATGGAGCAAAGAGAGGCTGTCTGCTGTCGTAAGAATTTAGTTTTGTTAACCTAAAGCAGCAATTCTACTGTGCCTTGTAGGGTTGCTAATGAGGAAGAATCAACTGGGGTTTTGTTTGTTTTTCTACATCCAGGAGAGAGCTTTAATGGGGGAGATATTAAGTGCTTGGCTACTAACCCAAAGGTCAGTAGTTAGAAGCCGTCTTCCACACACTGTGGGATAAAGGCATGGCTGTCTACTTCCCAATAGAAGCCTTGAAAACATCATGGGACCATTCAGCTTTGTTTGATAGGGTCACGAGGAATGAAAGTCAACTCAGTGACTGCGCTTCTTTGGTTGTACGCCCAGGAGGGGCTCACTAGGTCCTAGGGTCCATTCAATGGACTTTCACTAAGCTCTGCCAGATTGCTGTGCAGCAAACCTGCATCATTAGCAGTGTTTCTCTGCTTTCCCCGGATCTCCAATGACACATGGTATGTTTGACTTTCTAACTGTTGCCCGTTTGATGGTTTTAAAAGGCCAAGCACAATAAACTCATCTATCCCAGGCACTTTCTGGTTCTGTAGCAGATTCTTAGGGTTGCCATGCCACATTCCTTTTACCCATCTCTGACACCATCTCACTGCCTTCCAGTCAATACCGACTCATAGCGATCCTGTGGGGCAGTGTACAATTGCCCCCTGCGAGTTTCAAACACTACAACTCTTTATTGGAGTAGAAAACCCCATCTTTCTTCCTTGGAGCTAGTAGTTTTGAGCTGCTGACCTTGAAGTTAGCAAACCAACTTGTAACCACTGCACTTCCAGGGCTACTCCTGATATCCATCATAGCAGTGGCGAACGGCTCTATGTAAGTGCAGGCTCCTGCTGAAATGGTGTCTTATCACAACTGTGCAGCACGCAGCTCTCCATGTCCTTCTGCCTCGAAGCCTTTTCAAAGGCATGGAAAGCCAAACCCAGGAAGGTAGGAGAGGTCACCTTACTAGGAGGAATGCTCAACACCACTACAGGTGAAGAAGAGCCCAGCCTCCTGTTTCTGGTAGACAATTCTAGGACAGAACCCATGTTCCTCAGAAGTCCTGGGGGAATCAAGCCCCTGTATCCTACATTAAAAGCCTCAACACCCCGTTCCCATTGTGATTGCTTCTCCCCCTAACTCAGTCTTGCGTCCGCTTTCCTATTCCCACTCCCTGCCATCAGATCTCTAATAGACTCCCTGCACCCAGGCCTGAGGAATAAGCTCGGCATGCACGGGCACTCAATCAAAGACACACATATTACTCTGAATCTCCAAAAGAACCCTGTGGGCTACGTGTGTAATCCCCAGTTCACAGATGAGAAATGGATTGAAAAACAGTGACACACCAATGATCACACAGGCAAGGGTTCAAGTCTGTGTCTATCAGTTATTCTTTTATTCAAGTATGCCTGAGAAGACTGGGTCTTAACACTTGAGCAATCTTCTTGGAAGAATAAGGCAAACTACAGAAAACACAAAATGAATATCGCTTTTGTTCGTTTATCCATTTGCAAAAGACATAATACCTATAGTGCTAAGAATAGTATTCAAAGTATCTATTACTACCCCCTCAAAGCTTACATACTAGTCACCAAACTCAAACAAATACAATGCTATCAAGTTGATTACAACTTATAGCAACCCCATATAGGGCTTCCAAGACTGTAAATCTTTACAGAAGCAGAGAGCTTCACTTTTCTCCCCCTGAGTGACTGGTGCATTTGAACTACTGACCTTGTGGTTAGCAGCCCATTGCTAAATGATTAGTTCCATAATCATTACGCTTACTTAACTCTACATTCTTTTAATTATTTCTCTATCAGTCCAAATTGCATCTGGCTACATGGGAAAAAAAACAAACCGACTCTAGTGGTCTAATCACAAAAGCTTCATTTTTCTTATATTAACAGAAAAAATACCAAACCAGTTGCCACTGAATTGATTCTGATTTACAGTTACCCCATATGATTCAGGGTAGAACTGTGCTCCATGAAGTTTTCAAGGGCTGAATTTTTAAATGTAGATTGCCAGGTTTTTCTTCCAAGGCATCTTTGTCGTAGCAGTGAATTATGTTAACCCTTTGCACCACACAGGGGTTTGTCTTATACAATAGTAAGTCTTGAAATAGGTAGCCTGGGTCTGGCGTATTTGCTCAGGGACTCATCTTGGATATAGGAGAATGCATGCTTTTTGGTCTGCCAAACTCATGTAGCCTATGTGACTCTCCCATCTTTCAATATTCTGACTAGGGAGCATGACAGCAGAAGAGCCAAGGACAAAAATGAAATGGGTTATGCCAGACAAGTGTTTTGCCTTAAACAACAACAAAAACTTTCTTGGGAGTCCTACTCAGTATCTTTCACCTACACATATTTGGCCCAAACTGGGTCAAATGTTTATGCATAGCTGCAAGGCAGCCTAGGAGTGAGCGATTTAAGTAGGTACATTATCACCCTAAACAAAATTGAGCTTCTATTAGTAGTAAGAATGAGAAAAATGGATACTGTTTAGGCATATAGCAGGGTTGGGTAGAATTCTATTTTGTGTCTTAATTTATATTTTGAAAGAACTCAGAAAAAGTCATAGAGAGTAGAACAAAGGGATGGATGTGCATCCAACCACCTCAACTACTCATTTCTTTTCATGCTCTCCCTCTAGCTTCCCTGAATAGTTCTTGGTTACACATTGGGCTGCTAATTGCACGGTCGGTATTTTGAAATCACCGGCTGCTCTTCGGGAGAAAGATGGGACTCTACTCTGTAAAGAGGTACAGTCTCAGAACCTCACAGGTACAATTTTACCCATGTCCTGTAGGGTCGATATGAGTTAGCATTGATTCAATGGCAGTGAGCTTGGTTTGGATAGATCTGTAGAATCTTAGGATGTAATAGTTTGAATACACAGAAAAAAATTCAGTGGAATCATAACCCTCTAAATAATTACCCTCTAAAGCCACAAAAATCAACTGTGTCCAGCATGGTGACAGTTTAGCATATGACATGGGGACATTGCTCATATCCCAGTGTTGTTAATCAACAAAAACTCACACAATGCCACTTATAGTGACCCTATGCACAATAGAATAAAAGCCTTTCTAGTCCTGTGACATCCTCACAATGGTCATATTTTAGCCTATTGTTACAGCCACTGTGTTGATCCATCTCATTCCGGGTTTACCTGTTTTTTGATGATGCTCTACCAAGTATTTTGTCCTCTTCTAGGGACTAATTTCTCCTGATACCATGTTCAAAGTATATGAAATGAAGTTTTACCATCCTCACTTCTAAAACACATTCTGGCTGTACTTCTTCTGGGACAGAGCTCTTTGTTCTGCTGGGCATTCGTGGTATATTCAATATTATTTGCAACATCATATTTTAAAGGCATCATATTTTCTTCAGTCTTCCTTAATTATGGTCCATCTTTCACATGCATATGTCAAACATTACCATCAAGTCTATTGTTATTCATAGTGACCATATAGGTTTTCCAAGGCTGTAAATCTTTACAGGGTCAAATAGCTTCCTCTTTCTTCTGTGGAGCAGCAAGTGGGTTGAACCACCAACCTTGCTGTGAGTCATTCAACCCATACCAGACACTGAAATTAAGACTCCTTTCACATGCATCTAAGGTGATTAAAAATATCAAGGCTAAAAGCAGGCATAACTTGCTAATCCCCAGAGTAAAACATTTGCTCTTTCACATTTTAAAGAGGTCTTTTACAACATATTTTTCCAATGAAATACGTTGATTTATTGACTGCTGCTTCTGTGAGTATTGATTGTGGGTCCAAGTAAAATAGAGTTTAGCTACATTTCTCTATTTGTAATGATGTTGTGTGTTTATATTTGTCAAGTTGAGAAGACATTTGTATTCTTAGTGTTGAAGACTAATTTATATGAGCTTTATCAGTAAGTACTTCAAGGCCTATTGACTTTCAGCCAGTAAGATTGGGTCATCTGCATAACACAGGTTGTTAATGATTCTTCCTCCAATTCAGATGCCTCAACTTCTTCATACAGAGCAGCTTCTCAGATTATTTGAATAAGTATAGTGTGATAGATAGGTAGGTTTATAGTGCCAACCTGGCCAATAAGAACATGTGGGATTAATAAGTTCGCAGTTTGATTAGTGGGCAAAGAGATAAATGGCTCAGCAAGCCACACCTATCTCTCAGTTGCTCTCTGGTGATCAGACCAGTGTGTGGCTGCCTTACCTAGTTCTGCAGTTTGCTGCCTGGCTGTACTGCCATATTTACTGTTGCATGGAAGTGAGTTAAACTGAGTCCTCTGTACTGCTATGTGGACTAATTAGCTGTTATATTCCTTCGTGTTCTATCTATCTATCAAATCATAAATGTCCTGGTTTTGTTTCTCTAGAGAACCCTGTCTAACACATATGGTGAAAGGATATAACCACAACACACACTCTCCTGATTTTAAAACACGCAGTATCCCCTTGTTCTATTCGAACCACTTTCTGTTGGTTTATGTACAGGTACCACAGGAGCACAATTAAATGTATGGGAATTCCCATTGTTCTCATATGTATTCATATGCTACCCAAAGTTTGTTATGATACACAGTAAAATCCTCTGCATAGTCAATAGTACATAAGTAAGCATTTTCCTTGTATCCTCTGTTTTCAGCCAAGGTCCATCTGAAATCAGCATTGATATACCTTGCCTCATGCCCTCTTTTAATACAGCCTGGATTTCTGGCAGCTTCCTGTTGACATATTGCTATAACTACTTTTAAAGTTATCTTCAATAAAATTGTACTTGCATGTCATATTAATGTTACTTTAAATTAATTTGCAGATTTTGTTGCGTCATATTTCTTTAGAATGGACACAAATATTAATCACTTCCAGTTGGTTGGCCAGATAGCTATCTTCCAAATTTCTTGACATGGACTATCACTGCATGAGCGTGTTGAAATATTTCCATTCCTATCCCTTCCTTGCTTTTCACTAATGCTTACATTGCAGCTTCAACTTCTTCTTGGCCTTTTGAACTAGTAGAACCTCAACTAATTCTTGGGTACAGAGACTCTGTATACTCCTTCCATGTTCTTTGGATTCTCCCTGCATCATTCAATAGTTTGATAAGTAATCCTTCAACATTTTAATCCAAGGCTTGGATTTTTTCTTCTGTTCTTTCAATTTATGATATGCTGACTGTACTCATTCCTTTTGCTTTCCTAATTCCAGGTCTTTACACGTTACAATATAATTCTTTACTTTATCTTCTCAAGCTGCCCTTCCAAATTTTTCTGTTCAACTCTTTTATTTCATCATTTCTTCCATTTGCTTTAGCTGCTTTAAGTTCAAGAGCAAGTTTCACAATCTCCTCTGATATCCACTGTAGTATTTTCTTTCTTTCCTGTATTATTAATGATCTTTTTGAGGAGCCCCCAATAAAATAATTTATGATAAATAAATAAATAGCCCCAGTTGACATGACAAAAAAAAAAAAAAGATTGATGACCTTGATGCTATTTCACAAGTCTTCTGGTAGCTGATCATTAATGTTCAATATGTCCGAACCATTCTTGACATAGGCTCTAAATTCAGGTGAGATATTGTGATAGTAAGGTTTGGTGTCAATTTAGCTTTACCAGGATCTTCAGAAGGTGCAGGTCACAGTCTCCTTGGGGGTGTGACCTATTTCATAGCTATAAGTAGACTGTGGAGAATGGGCTCACTCTTTTTCTTCCTGATGAAAAGACCCTGGACCCTACGTCTGGCTTCTTGGGATGGCAATCACCATGAGACCTGCTGACCCTAAGAGCTGTCTGTGGCCTGCCAACTGCCTGTTGACTTTGGATTCTCCCAACTCTGCCTCCACCAACCTGTGGTTTTCCTGTTTCTTGGGCTATTCCTCCAACAGCTTCATGAGTCTGGAAGGGCCTCTAGTTTGCATCTGATTTATGGGCTGGAGTTGGACTGGGGTTTCTTGTTGTGTGGACTTCTTAATGTAAAATTCTTTATTGATATAAATTTCCTTCTTCTACATGTATCAGTATCACTGGTTTGTTTCTCTAGAAACCCCAGCCGACCACAGATATAATGTAGGCTGTATTTGGGCTCTTTTGCGTTCTTATTGTAATTTTCTTCAGGTATGACTTGAACTTGCATATTAGTAATTGATAGTCTGTTACATAGTTGGCCCCTGTTCTTATTTTGTCTCAATGATATTGAGCTTCTCTATTATGTCTTCCCACAGATTTAATCAGTTCCATTCCTGTGTATTCCACATGTATATATGCCGCTCCTGTTGTTGAATAAAGATGTTTGCAATGAGGCAGTTATTGCTCTTGCAGAATTCTTTCATGCATTCTTCAGCTTCTTTTCGATCCCCAAAGCCATAGTTTCTAATTACTCTTCCTTCCTTTTTGTTTCCATGTGTGCATTCCAATTGTCAGCAATTATTAATGCATTTTCAGTACATGTGTGATCAATTTCAGAGTAAAGAAGTTGGTACAATTCTTCATTGGCTTTAGTGGTTTGTGAGAAAATTTGAATAATGGTTCTATTAACCGGCCTTCCTTGTGTGTGAAGATAGATATTATTCTGTCACAGGCAGCATTGCATTTCAAGATAGATCTAGAAATGCTCTTTTTGAGGATGAAAGAGACATTCTTTTGAATTTGTCATTGTCAGCATAGTCATTCTTATCATTTTAAGATTCAAAGGGACTATTTCAACTCACCAATGCCTAGGATACTGATCTTTATAGGTCAGATTCCGTTTTTTATGATTTCCAATTTTCCTAGATTCTTATTTTTCACGTTTCATGTTCTGATTATTAATGAATGGTTGCAATGATTTTTCTCATTTTGAATTATAATCCATCAGCAAATGAAGGTGCCAGAAAGCTTTAGTACACTTTGTTGCTAGATGCCTTCAAGTCAGTTCTGTCTCATAATAATGCCTACACAACAGAATGAAACATTGCCTTGTCCTGCTCCATACTCAAAAATTTTGTTATGTTTGAGCCCATTGTTGTAGGAATTGTCTCGATCCATTTGATCGGGTGTCTTCCTCTTTTTGCAACCCCTCCACTGTAATGTGTATGATGTCCTCCAGGGACTGGTCTGTCCTGATAACATCTGCAAAGTACAGGAGATGAAGTCTCGCCATCCGATCTGCCAAGGAACATTTAGCTGCACTTCTTCTCAGACAGATTTGTTTGTTCTTCTCTCCACCCATGGTACATTCAGTATTTTTTTGTCAGTACCTTAATTCAAATGCACCAGTTCTCCTTCAGTCGTTCTCATTCAATGTTCAAATTTCACATGCATAAGATGTGGCAGAAAATACCATGCCTTGGGCCAGGCGCAACTTAATCCTAAGTGAAATTCTTGATCTTCCGTACTTTAAAGTGGTTATGTGCAGTAGATTTGCCTAATGCAATATGTTATTTGGTTTCTTGATTGTTGTTTCCATGAGCATTAGTTGTGAATCTAAGCAACACCAAATTCTTGATAACTTCAATACTTTCTCCATTTATTATAATGTTATCTCCAGCTCCTGTTGTGAGGTTTTGAGTTATCATTAAGGTGGACTCTACTTTGAGGAAGCTCTCTTTCTCGGTGATATTTTGATTGTTTTGCAATCTGAGGGGCTCATTTTCTGGCATTATATCAGACAATATTTTACTGCTATGCAGAAAGTTTTCAATGGTGAATCCCTCAGAAGTGGACTGATTGTTTTGTCGTCCTGTCAGTTCTTAGTCTGGAAGCTGTGTTGAAATCTGTTCACCGTGGGTGATCCTGCCTGGTATTTGAAGTACTAGTGGACTAACTCCCAGCATTACAGCAAAGCACAAGCTACCACAGTGCAGCAAATTGACAGATGGGGCGGGGGAGGGGAGTTGTCATTGTTAGACACTGTTAATTTGGCTCTAACTCATAGCACCCACATCCTGTTTCCTCACAGTGAATGATGGAGACCGTTTTTGCAGCCAGTATGCCAATTCATCCCATTGAGGACCTTCTTCTTTTTTTCACCACTCCAATTTATCAAGTATGATATCCTTCTCTAGGGACTATGCTCAGCTGTTAACATGCCCAAAGTATGTGATATGAAGTCTTGCCATTCTCACGTCTAGGAAGCATTCTGGCTCTACTTCCGCCAAGAAAGATTTGTTCCTTCTTCTGAAAGTCCATGGAATATTCAATATTCTTCACCAGCATCATAATTCAAAGACATCAGCTTTTATTTTACCTTTCATAATTATTGTCCATTTTCAATTACATATGAGGTGATTGAAAATGCCATAGTATGATAGTTATATAATTTTATGTCAGTTTGAAGATATGTAAAAGTGTAAGGTTGGTATCCAATCTGTCAATCACACCATAGCCTGATGGTGCCTCTTTGTGGCCATGGCCTTCTCATAAGGAGGGCCATGGGAACCTCCCCTTCTTTTTGCATTCACCTGACTGCTCCATGCCCACGTTGAGAGCTGCCAGAGTCTTGCCATGCTTCCATCGACCTTGGGTCCACAAGACATTGCAATCACTGGCCTTTGACATCCCTGCATTCTGCATCATTGCATGTAACTGCGTAAGTTGGAAAGGAACTTATGGGCTAGTGTTGGACTTATGGACTTGAGTTGGACTGGCCTGGGATATTTCCTTGAAATAGAAATACTATAATGACTTCTTGATAGAAAACTATTTATTGCACATATATGAGTGGCACGTGATTTGTGTCTCTAGTCAGCCTGGCTTACATCCAGTTCACTGCCATCAAGTTGATTCCAACCCTTAGCAACTCTATAGGACAGGGGAGAGATATCCCTGTGGGTTTCCAATACTGGAACTTTGTATGGGAGCTGACCTGTTGATCTTGTGTTGAGCAACCCAACTGGGTTGGTTCTGACGCATTATATTTGTAACCACTATACCACTAGGGCTCAGCTGTGCCTTATTCTTCAAAGTGACATCTTTTAACACTGGAAATTGGTCTTCAGCAAGATCTATCAGTGTACTCGGTCATATGACTAATTTTCTTTTTACACTGTTTTGATTGTGATGTGAGGGAAAATCTACAGAGTAAATTGATTTTCCTTACAATTCATGCAATGTTTTATGATATTGATTGCAATACCTACAATGCAATACTACTTTTCCTATTCCCTCCCTTTGTTTGACGTTTCCATTGGTCTTTCGTTCCCATTCCTTCCTGCCTTCTGAGTAACTCCCTGACAAATGCTGGGCTCTGAATTGTACATCGTTGACAGTATAGGTCTCCTATTTGGGGGCTGAAAGTTGAGCCATGGAGGTGAGGTCAGGTGTCAAATGGGAATTCCACTAGTGCCTATCATATCCTAAGGTTAGTCTTCTTATTTTGAGTTCTACATTTTCCCAAGTTGATCCAGGGCCTACTACTGTGAGTACCCTCAGAGCAATCTGCAGTGAGAACCCTATGCTATCTTGGTCTTCTGGACTCAGCCCTGTGGAGCCTGGGCTTCATGTGGTCAGTGAATCCCTTTCATCTTGTTTTGATGCTATCTGTGTAATCCTGTATTTTGAATTTCTCTTCCATTTTTTCAGCTAGTGAAATGCACATGCTTTTCATTTTTGCTGTCCTAATTCCAGGTCTTTGCACCTTTTCATATAATTCTTTATTCCATCTTTTTGAATTCCCCTTTGAAATTTTATGTTCAGCTTCTTTATTCAGCGTCTTTACGTCATCAATTATTTCTATATTTCTCTCTCTTTCTTTTTCGTACTTCATCATTTCTTTCATTGGCTTCAGCTACTCCACATTCAACGTGACATCCATTTTGTCTTTTCTTTAGTTTCTATCTTTTTAATTATCTTTGAATTTCTTTATTTATGATGTTCTTGATATTATTGCAGAACTCGTATCATCTCAGGTGATTTGTGTTCAATGTGTCAACTTTCTTCTTGAAGTATCCTCTAATTTAGATGAGATATACTCAAATTCATACTTTGACTCTTGGGGACTTGTTTTAATTTTATTTGAATTCGAGTTGAATTTGCCATTGATGGTTTGTTCCACAGTTGGTCTCCAGTCTCGTGACTGATGATATTGAACTTCTTTATACCGTAAATACTTGAGTATAAGCCGAGTTTTTTTCTGCACATTTTTTTAAGCTGAAAAAGCACCCCAGCTTTGGGGGGTAAAATTAGTTGCCTTGGGTTATACTCGAGTATATATAGTAGTTTATTTCAACAGATGTAGTTGATTTAATTCCTGTGTATTTCTATCCAATATACATGATCCATGTCTATGGTTACTGTTTACATCACTGAAAAATAAATGTTCAATCAATAAGCCATCCTTATTGGAATATTCTGTCATGAGATCTCCCATGTGGCTTCCATCCCCATGGCCATATTTTCTAACTAGTGATCCTCCTCCTTAGTTTCCAATTTTTGCATTCAAGTCATCAGTAATCTTGATTGCATGTTTCATCAATTTCAGACTGAAAAGGTTGGTAAAAATCCTCAATGGCTTTATTGTTAGCATTAGTGGTTGGTGTGTCAATTTGAATAATAACTTTATTAATTATTCATCCTTGTAGGTGTAATATATCCTACACCTAACAATGGTGAACATTGGAATCGATGTTGAAACATTCTCTTTTTTAACATGAAAGTCATCCATTCCTTTCAAATTTGTTACTCTGGTATGTAAACCATATTATTATGACATTCAAAATGGCCAATACCAGTCTATTTCAGTTCAATAACACCTAGAGTGTTTGATCTTTATGTGTTCCATTTTTTCATGGCTTCCAATTTTTCTAGATCCATATTTCATGCATCCCATCTTCTTGTTAGTGGTTATTGCAGTACTGCTGTTTCTTCTCATTTTGAGTCATTGCCACATCAACAAATATAGGTCCTGAAAACTTTATATCACTAAGGTCAACTCTACTTTGAGGAGACAGCTCTTCCCCAATTATATTTTGAGTGTCTTCCAACTTGAGGGGTTCATCATCCTGCACTATATGAAAAAATATTCCACTGCTATCAATGTGCTCCACAAACACCACTATTTTTTTCAGATGTAGATTGGCAGGTTATTCTTTCTAGTCTATTTAGCTTGTAAGCTTTTCTGAAAATTTTCCACCACGGGTAACTATGCTTGTGTTTGAAATACCAGTGGTATATCTCACAAGTTATGATAGTGCAAGAACCTGACATGTCTGACAACTTGGCATGCTAGCCTAATTCCGAATGGCCAGCATATCTCTCTTCCTGCTTTCTCTAGCTTCTGTAGACCACTGTACCTGAGCATGCATGGCTTAGGAGGTTGTGGAGTTAATTCTTGCTTCCTGGAGTAACCCTTAACCAATGACCCATAGGAGTTGTTGGACAAATAGCCACACTCCCTCACATTCTGGGCAGAATAACTAGTGGATTTTCTAGAGTGTCTCCAGTAAGATTAACCTCCAGTTGCTCACAATTTTAAATTGTTTGATAATGTACTTTTCATTGGCTGCCTTCTTTCCCTTTTCTGTTTCCCATTTCCTTATTGATATCTCCCCCAAAAATGGCTTAATTAAAACCTTTGACTCAGGATCTAATCCTATGGGGAACCAAAACTCAATCACACAAGACATTTGTCAAATCATGGTCTTAGTGGTTATATCTATTATATGTGTAGGTCATGGAAGAGGAGAATTCATACCATCACTTTGAATAGTCATTCGGAGTGCCAACTGGGTCCCCAGCATAGATCCTGGACATCAAAACTCACTGTTTCCTGCATCATAACACTTCCTTTTAGACTTCTGTCATTCAAATAAACTCAACAAATAGCTTGCTGTCTCACTTCAAATTTTGTAGTGTGCAAATATGGCTATGTTTTCATTGTGTGTTTAGCACTGGACAAATCAGCTTTGACAAGGAAGGTGAAGTCATGTGGAGAAAAAAACCAAAAACACTAGCAGCTGTGTGTTGTGGAAGAAAACCCTGTGGATGAAGTGCAATTTTTAGGGAACAGAGACCAGCAAGATAAACCAATAAGTGTCCACTGTTCTGATGTTAAGGAGAACCCTGGTGAGGCAGTAAGTAAGCACTTAAGGGCTAATCAATCAGCAGTTCAAAACCCCCATCTTCCCCAAGGAAGAGTTACGATGTGGCAGTCTGACCCCCTTAAGATTTACATTTATTACCACTACCAACTGATCTGAGAGGGATAGCATTAGGGAATCCTGGATAGCATTCTTAACGAGCTCTAATGGCAGAGTGGACTCCTCATAGAGCTCCTAACCACAAAGTAAGTGGTTCTAACCTATCAGGTGGTCCATGTAAGAAATATGAGTTTGTCTGCCCTGGTAAAGATTTAAGCCTTGGAAAATGAAAGGGTGAAGTTCTATTCTATCTTGTAGGGTCTCTATGAGTCAGCTTCAACACAATGATAATGAGTTTGCTTTGGAATTTTGGGATAGAAAGGAGAAATATGTGCAACAAAGTTTAAACTTATTTTAAAAGTTCAGGGGTATTGCTCAGAGAGAGATTCTTGGAACCCACAAGACTGTTGTCCTTAGGCACCTTCAGATCTGGAACTGAACTCACTCCCTTGGCTCAATCTTCAGCCAAACAATAGGTAGATCTATAAGGTAAAAAGTAACACTAATCAACTATTTGAATCAAAGGGATATAATTTATTCAAAGATAAAGTTCAGAAGGGTCAGGAAAGAAGGGGGAATGGAAACAGGAAATACAAGGAGGAAGTGCGATAAGTGATATTACGTTGAGCAGACTGCAGTCAATATCATGAAGCAAAGTATGTGTGAACTGTCACATGGAAAACGGATGTATTCTGTAAAGCTTCACCCATCTCACAATAAAGACATTTTTTTTCAGCCTTGGAAACCTATGAGGCAATACTATTCTGTCCTATAGGGTACCCATGAGTTGAAATCAACTCAGTGGCAATGGGATATTGATGCTGATGCTTTCTTCCGATTCTAAAAAATAGGGTTATTAGCAATTATTGTGGAAATAGCATGAATGAGACTATGTAAATGGGGTTGGTTACAGATAAATTCTTGTAAATGTTAAAGGATAAGTGATTCAGGATGGACTTACCCAAAAAGAGAAAATTATTGCAAGATTTTGTTCCAGGGATAAAATAAAAATAGGCTTCCTGTGGGTAAGACTTAAGCCTATAGATATGGAATTTAAGGAACTGGTATTCCATGATGGTCACCTTCCCGACACAATCACTCAAGACAAAAAGTGGGTGTATAAACAAATGAGGTGAAGAAAGCTTATGGAGCCTATCTATCAAAAGATAGTCTAGGGTTTTAAAGACTAGAAGGTTCACAAGTGGCCATCTAACTCAGAAGCAATAAAGCGCACATGAAAGAAGCACACCAGCCTGTGTGATCACAAGATGTAGAAGGGATCAGGTATCAGGCATAAAGAACAAAAAGAATCATATCATTGTGAATGGGGGGGGGGTACAGTTAGGGGATCCAAGATCTATCTGTAGGCAACTGGACAACCCCTTACAGAAGGGTCGCTGGGAGGAGATGAGCCAGTCAGGATGCAGTGTAGCAACGATGAAACATATAACTTTCCTCTCGTTCCTAAATGCTACCACGCCCACTATCATGATCCCAATTCTACCTTACAAACCTGGCTAGACCAGAGAATATACACTGGTCCATATAGGAACTGGAAACACAGGGAAACCAGGACAGATGACCCCTTCAGGACTGGTGCTGAGAGTAGCAATAACAGGAGGGTGGAGGAAAGGTGGGGTAGAAAGAGGGATCTGATTACAAGGATCTACATATAACCTCCTCCATGAGGGAGGGACAACAAAAAAGTGGGTGACGGTAGATGTCGGACAGTGTAAGATAGGACAGAATAATAATTTATAAATTATCAAGGGTCCATGAGGGAGGGGGAGGGGGAAGGAGGGGAAATGAGGAGCTAATACCAAGGGCTCAAGTAGAAAGCAAATGTTTTGAGAATGATGATGGCAACAAATGTACACAGTGGATTTATGTATAGATTGTACTAAGAGTTGTAGGAGCCCCCAATAAAATGATTCTTTTTAAAAACCTCAAAGAGCAAAACACACTATGGTTTATTGTACACCAATGATACTTAAATAAAATTACATAAAAGAGCGGAAAAAGAAATGGAATTTAAGGTAAAGAAAGTATTCCCTTTGAAGACCATATTGCAAATATATATTTAGGCAGGCAATTAGATAAAGACATTTTAAGTCTGGGCTTCTATACCTGCCATCTGTCTGTTATGAAAAGTATAATTAGCAACTAGAATCTCTCATACAAAATCAACTCAATATGGTCTTTCTGGTCTGACCTCCGTGGTGTTCTACTCTGCTTTGATGGAGCTCATCATATCATGACTCTATAACAAGATTGAGGAGTTATTTGAATTCTTATGTGGAAGGTAAATCTGTTTGGCCATTCTGTTAGACTAGTTCATTTTCTTTCCTACCATCCCATCTGCCATTTTAATTCAAAACAAGGAGAAAGGCATGTATGTGCCTTTTGAGGAAGGAGAAGATTTTGGCGTGGAAGAAATTCTCTTCTAGACTGCAAGGTAAGTATTTACCCCCTCTAGCCCTGTTGGAGGAGGGGAAAAGGAAGAGAGACAAGGCAAAGAGAACAACCTAGTTAGCTTCATGCCTCCTTACTTTACCTGGTGATTGAGGGGAATATCAGTGACTATGGACCTGTTGTGCTCCCCATTTGGAAGCATGAAGAATAGAGGCTGCCAGGCACAGCAGCCCTATGGGAAGTCACTGAAGACAAACATATAGAGAGTGCCATCAAGTCTACTGTGATCCATGGAGACCTTATATGAAATGGAATGGAGTGCTGTCTTATCTGGCACCATTGTCACACATTCCTGAATGTTGAAGTCCATTGTTGCAGCGATTAGTCAATCTGCCTCAACAAGGATCTTCCCTGTCCCTCTATTTCATCAAATATGATGTCTTCCTCTAGCAATTGTCCACTGATAGTGTGTCCAAAACACATTAGTCAGTCAGTGTTCTCTTGTGATCCATAAGGTTTTCTTTCAGTAATTTTTGGAAGTGGACGGTCAGGCACCTCTTCCTTGTCTGTCTTAGTCTAGAAGCTTCACTGAAACCTGTCCACCATGGGCAATCCTGCTGGTATTTGAAATTCTGGGAACAGAGCTTCCAGCATCATAACAATACACAAACCATTATAGTACAACCAACTGACAGATGAGACGAGGATATCTATATCTATATATCTCTATATCTCTATATATCTATTTCTATATCTCTATATATCTCTCTCTATCTCTCTCTCTATCTCTCTCTCTATCTCTCTCTCTATCTCTCTCTCTATCTCTCTCTATCTATCTCTATCTCTATATCTATCTCTATCTATCTATCTATCTATCTATCTATCTATCTATATATATATATATATATATATATGGAGAGAGAGAGTAAAACTGGCAATGCAGTCTGATTAGGCAGTATTCTGATGATCTGCTGCAAACAGATAGTATCCCCACAAATAACATCTTAAAGTAATGATAACATCAATTTTGCTCACAAATCTGCAATCTGGGCAGAGCTCAGTGAGGACACTAGTTTTGGCTTCATCAAGCATTAGCTGGGGTAGCTCAAAGGACAGAGGCTGCAGCTCTCTTAAGACTCACTCCCTCACACAACTGATACTTCTATTGGTTGGAGCTCAAGAAGAACCCTATAGGTGACATTTTCATTTGGCTTGGTCTTCCTTGCAATATCCTGACAGGGTCCCAATGGTGAACAACCCAATACGACCAGGTGGAAGTCACAGAGCAACACTTCTGCCATAGTCAAAGGCCTGCCAAGATGCAAGGAAGAGGGAAAGCAGGCCCTATTTCTGGAAAAATGAACACAAATTCATCTTGTAACAAGAGAATGTGCGATGTGCAACATTAGGACAGTCATCTTTGAAGGACACAACCTGCCACGAGCCAAGATACAGAGACAGAATTCTACGAAAGCGGAAGGGCAGGACTTATACTTAAAGATAAAGCCACAGACTTCATAGGACAAGAGCAATAGGGAGACAAGCAAAGGAAAGCTCTAGGATGCAAGCCTAACATGGCTAAAGATAGGGACAATATCAGGACTGAACTGGAAGCAAGCAGACACCTGTGCAAGGCAGAACCCGTGAAGTTGTGAGTGCCTTCAAAGCTAAGTCAAAGTACCTTGGGGCGTAAGAAGGGAAGGAGCAGGAGAAGGAATGAATGGGTAGGTTTATGGAATTTGTAAGTCTGGGGACAGAGCATCAGGAATAGCTGGGTTCTGGCACTCAGTTGATACCATCAGAGTTTGAACCTTTTCCTTTCAGTGCTGTTTCCTTTTGAGTTTCACGCAGGCTTCCTGATGACAGCTGTAGTTTTATCTAGAAGCTCAGGAATTCTATTAGAGAGAGACTCTTTTCCTTTCTAATCATTGGTGGTACTATCAGGTAAGCATTGGATTGCTAACTGCAAGGTTGGCAGTGCTACCCTACCAGCTACCTCATAGGGAAAAAGATGGAACTTTCTGCTCACATAAATATTTACAGTCTGAGAAACCACACAGGGGCCTTCTATGATTCAAAATGGACTCATTGGCAATGGGGTAATTGTTTCTGGGGCATTTTTAGGGTTAGATATCATTAACCTAGCATGAGTCACATACTGAGTCTGACCAAGTCCCTTTGGACAGAGGAAAGTCATGCCCTGACTAGGCAGGCCTGGAGCTGGCAGATTGGGTCAATGCCAGCAGAAGCATGGAGATGGAGCATGGTGGAAGAGTGATCCCAAAGATACAAGCCATGTGCTGTGAGTGGAAGAAGGGCAAATGAATGCTGCATTAATTAACCAGTCATTGACAAAATGAGGTTGCATAACAAATGGCTCCAAAACCCAGCAGTTCAACAAACAGCCCAACCCCTTCCCTCCCACACACACAGTTCTTAAAATTCAGGATCAGGGAGATTAACTGGAACTTTGAACTTGGCACTTTGGGGCAGTAGAGATCTTGGTGTGACTGAAAGCCCAGAAGAAGACTAATTTGGGGGAGGTGAGATAATAGGAATGAAGTTTTCAGTGAGCATTTCCTTGAGAGCCTTCAAGCAATAGCGATTTTTCTATATTCATGTTTTAGAAGTAGATCTCTACCCATTGGGTAAAGCTTTGGGTATTGGATTGGTGTCGGTATGCAGGGAAAAAATAAATGGGCTTGTTATGGATTAGGAGCCTGTGGTAGTCATCTAATCTTCTGTCAAGTTAAGGATTAGGAGTGTAGGCGTGGAGTCTAGGCTGCCAATCTGGAAATAGTCAGTGAGAATTTTATGTGGGCATAGCCTTCTCCTGAGAACTCTGAGAAATCTGGTACTTCCTCCTTGGAGGTGGAAGACATCGCTCTCTTCTCTCTCTCTCTCTCTCTCTCTCTCTCTCTCTCTCTCTCTCTCTCTCTCTCTCTCTCTGGTACTCGTTGGGAGACATTGCAGAAGCCAAGCCAAGTGGATGCGACCAGACCTCTGAAGCCAAAGAAGCCTCAGAGAGATCGCTGCCAGCACTGAGATGCTTACAATGCCACTGGATCCACAAGACTTTCCACCCATGGGCCTGTGATTATCCTGCATTCAGCATCACTGCACATGTTTTATGGGTCTGAAAAGGAATTTATAGATTGGTATCAGACATATGGGCTAATATCAGAGTTATGGATTTGATCTGCACTGGGCTGGGACGTTTGCTTAATGTACAATTACTGTTCGATATAAAACTCTCTCTCTGAATTTATAAGGTAGAATTAGACCAGAACATGTACTCTGGTACAGACAGGAGCTGGAAACAGGGAATTCACGACAGATGATCTCTTCAGGACCAGTGGTGAGAGTGGCAATACCAGGAGGGTGGAGGGAAGGTGGGGTAGAAAGAGTGAACCGATTACAGGGATCTACATAAAACCTCTGCCCTGGGGGACGGACAACAGAAAAGTGGGGGAAGTGAGATGTTTGACGTGTAATATATGACAAAATAATTTATACATTATCAAGGATTTATGAGGGAGGGGGAGGAGGATGGAAGTGGGGAAATGAGGAGCTGATACCAAGGGATCAAGTAGAAAGCAAATGTTTTGAGAAGGATGAGGGCAACACATGTACAAATGTACTTGACACACAATGGGTGGATGGATGGATGGATGGATGGATGGATGGATGGAATGAATGACTGTGATAAGAGTTGTATGAGCCCCCAATAAAATTATCAAGGGTTCATTAGGAGGGGGGAGTGGGGAGGGAGGAGAAAAATGAGGAGCAGGTGCCAGGGGCTTATGTGGAGAGCAAATGTTTTGACAATGATGAGGGCAATGAATGTATAAATGTGCTTTATAATGGATGGATGGATGGATGGATTGTTTTAAGAGGTGTATGAATCCCTAATATAATGATTAAATAATAGGGAAATGATTTTTAAAAACCACCAACTCTCTTTCATACACATGAGTCTCCCTCCTCGATTTTCCTCTAGCATACCCAGACTAATACACAGTTCACTCCTGTCCTATAGGGCCGCTATGAGTTGGCATGGACTTGAGGGCAGTGGGTTTGTTAGGGCTTTGGAGTTCAGCAGGCCTTTGTTGGTGTGTTTGAGTCTAGTTTTGTAGCTGTTGTGTGCAGGTCAGTGGCTCATCTTCCAGCACTCTATAGGACCATATTTTGTTGTGACCCATAAGGCTTTCATTTGTTAATATTTGGAAGTAGATCACCAGGTCTTTCTTCCTAGTCTGCCTTAGGCTAGAGCAGTGGTTCTCAATCTGTGGGTTGTGACCCCTTTTGGGGTCCAGCGACCTTTTAACACGAGTCACCCGATTCATGGCAGTAGCAAAATTACAGTTATGAAGTAGCAAGGAAAATGATTTTATGGTTGGGGGTCACCACAACATGAGGAATTGTATTAAAGGAAGGTTGAGCACCACAGGGCTCGAGGTTCCACTGAAGCCTGCCCATCATTGCTGACCCTTCTGGGGTTTGTCATATCGGTGGCACGGCTTCCAATTTCACAGCAACACTCTAGCTACCACTGCACCACGAACTGATAGACAGGTGGTGGACTGTTCTTAAAAGCCATCTGATTTACGATGCTTTGTTTTGACAGCCCTGGAAAATGGATACAGAATCTAGTTTCATAGTCAATGCAAGACACACCTTGGGGCAGTAGGGATGGCATGAAGTGAATAGATTCAAAGGATATGTTAGGGAGAGGAAGGATGACAGTTAATGCCTGGGGGGGTGTGCAAGAAGGAAGGAAGCAGAGACACCATTGATATTAAGTGCCTGAGTTAAGACAGGAATTTCCAGGGAAGCTGGTGAGTCATGATGGGAGAATTTCACACTCCCCGGGGACAGGGGGAGCATTGATTAGTTCACATGTCTGCGCAACTTCTCACACAATAGAGGCTTTGTCATCCTCAAATGAAACATCCAGTTGGAGCTCAGAGAGGGCATGCAGTGCAAATGAAGACTGGGTTGGTTGAGATGGGTGGACCAGGGCCACTAGTCAATTCTGAGGAGCTTCAGCAAACCTGCCCAGTGTCTCTTGGAGAGTGGGCATGTCTCATGGCCACAGAGGGCCTTTTAATGTTTCACCTACCACTGCAGCAGCGAGAGGCTCTATCAGCTCATCCTGGAAAGGAAACATACTACCTGCGATCAGGTTCATTTCTTCAAAAAGGAAGGAAGAATACAAATGAAAGACTACAGTTTGAAGGGGTCTTAGGCAGACTATCAGGCTCATTAAAGCTTCATTTATTAAAACTTCATTATTCAGAAACATTCTCCCAGTAGGATGTATGCTGGGGTGGGGGTGGGTATGAGGAGGAAGGCTTGGAGCAGGGTAGGGGAACAACCCCACACCCCCAAAAAATACCTTCCCACGAAGCAATTCCAGTGGGCACATATTAGATAGAAGTTTCATCCTCTGGTCACTTGATGTTTGTCCCTCTCTTTTATCTGAATGCTCTTTCCACATTGCTCAGATGAAGCATCAAATTTATATTAAAATGCAAGTTAGGAAGCATCATCCCCAACCAACCCTGTTCATCAAAATGGTAGTGCTCTCTCCGGGTACCCTGAGTTCAGTTTGTCAACAAGCTGAAGCAGTTGAGCTGGGGCTCTGTGAGGCCCAGGAGCATGAGTTCATTAATATCCAACCCATAATGCCTTGCTGGGTTTGTGCCAACAAAGCCGTGTCACTCCTTGTCTTAGGATTTACTCGCTCCTTGAAACAGGCATTTATTTACACACAGTTTGACCTCATGATGGTGTTCAGCAGATGTGGATCTTACTTATTTGCATTGTTCTGTGACAGTTGCAAAATTCGTTAGTGGCTCAGGGATCAATCCTCTGTGTTCTGCCCCGAAGCTAGATGAAGCAATGCTTGCTAGTCAGGATAACATAGTGCCCATTAAAGAAACCGCCTGTATCAGTTTAAATTTGTGACCTGGGCGGGAGGGAGGGTCATGATCACAAGTGACAGAAACTGACGCTTGACTAACTTAGGGAAAAAGGCCTAATGGTGGATAAATGGTGGGAAGACAAGAAAATGTGGCAAATGCCTGGGCAATCTCAGAGCTGTGAAGCAGGTACTGGCGAAACACTCCTCCTGAGGCCAAAGCGTGCCCTCTGTAGTACATTAAATCACATTCACACACACCCATTAATGTTCACATGGAACCTGAGGCTATGGCCTTACTTGGAGAGGAGGTCCTGGCAGATGTGCTTAGTTAAGGATTTCAAGAGCTCCATCTTTCTGGGTTTAGATTTCAGATGGATGCTACATGCACTGATTGGTGTGTTCTTATAAGAAGAGGACTGGGCACACAGAGACCCCGTGTGAAGACACTGGCAGAGATTGGATCAGTGCATCTATAAGCCAAGAAATATCAAGGATTAGCAGCAGTGACCAAAAGCAGAGAGAGGATACTTTGATTCTCCTTCAGAGCTCTCAGAAGGAATGAATCTTGCCCACACCTTAATTTTAACCCTTGGCCCTTCAGAAAAGTGAGAGAACAAATGCCTGCTGTTTAAGTCACTCGATTGGTAGCCATTTGTTACAGCTACCCAAAAGAACCATTATGGATTGATCTGTAGCCCCCTCAAAATATGTGAGAAATTTGAACCTTGGTGGACATGATCCTGTTTGAAAAGAAGGGAGTTCTTTTGTAATATAAATGAGGCCGTATGGCCACTGGAGATCCCCTCATTGAGGGGTTTAGAAGAGGAGATGGGTCAGTCAGGGTGCGAGGTAGTACTGATGAAGAACACAGCTTTCCCCCAGATCTTGGATGCTTCCTCCCCCCAACTACCATGATCCAAATTCTACCTTGCAGGGCTGGATATGGCAGAGGTTGTACACTGGTGCATATGGGGGCTGGAGGCACAGGGAATCCAGGGTGGATGATACCTTCAGGACCAAAGGTGTGAGGGGCGATGCTGGGAGAGTGGAGGGTGAGTGGGTTGGAAAGGGGGAACTGATTACGAGGATCCACATGTGACCTCCTCCCTGGGAGATGGACAGCAGAGAAGGGGGGGGGGGAAGGGAGACTCCGGAGAGGGCAAGATATGACAAAATAACAATGTATAAATTACCAAGGGTACATGAGGGAGGGGGGAGCAGAGAGGGAGTGGAAAAAAAAGAGGACCTGATGCAAAGGGCTTAAGTGGAGAGCAAATGCTTTGAGAATGATTGGGTCACGGAATGTGCGGGTGTGCTTTATACAATTGATGTATGTATATGTATGGATTGTGATAAGAGTTGTATGAGCCCCTAATAAAATGTTAAAAAAAGAAAATGATTAGGGCAAAAAATGTACAGATGTGCTTTATACAATTGATGCATGTATATGTATGGATTGTGATAAGAGTTGTATGAGTCCCTAATAAAATGTTAAAAAAAATGAGGCCATATGAGAATAGGCTTGAGCCTAAACCTAAACACTTCTGAGTTAAAGGCCAGGATAGACCCAGTAACACACAGTATGGGGAGAAAGATAGCGAGGAATGCCAAGGAACTTTCTGGTATCCACAAAGAAGGACCCTGACCTAGAGTCGCACCCCAAATTTGAACCTGTAAGCTCCAAAGCAGGGGGAAAGTGTTTTAAGGCTACTGACTTGTTGGATAATTTTTGGTTAAGGAGATTAAGACAAGAACTTAAGACATCCTCCAATCCTTACTCTGGCTTCGTTCCATTTTTCTCACATTCAAGAGTCCTCCCAGAGGATTCATTCAGGTGGTGGTTGTTGTTGTTGTTGTTCAGTGTCATAGGGAGGGTTTGGATTCATTGTGACCATACATACAACATAATCATACACTACCCGGTCCTGTAACATTCTCACAGTTGTTCTTAAGTTTGAGCCCATTGTTGCAGCCACTGTGTCAATCCCATTTGTTGAGGGCCTTCCCCTTTTTCATTGCCCCTCTACTTTCCAGTACACGATGTCCTGCTCCAGGGACTGATCTCTCCGGACAACATGTCAAAGTTAAGGCAAAGTCTCATTATCCTTGCCCTGAGGAACATTCTGGCTGTACTTCATCCAAGTTAGATGGGTTTGTTCTTTTGGCAGTCCATGGTACATTCATTACTCTTTTACATCACTACTAATCAAATATATCTATTCTTCTTTGGTCTTCCTTATTCAGTGTTCAACTTTCACATGAATATGAGACAGTTGAAAATACCATGGCCTGGGTCAACCCGCCCCAGTCCTCAAAGTAATCTCTTGCTTTTCAACACTTTAAAGAGGTCTCATGTAGCAGATTTGACTAGTGAAATGTGTCATTTGTTCTCTTCTCTGCTGCTTCCATGAGAATTGATTGTGGATTCAAGCAAGACAAAATCCTTGACAATTTCGATCTTTCCTCCATTTATCATGATGTTATCAATAGGTCCAGTTGTGAGGGTCTGGGCTTTCTTTACATTGAGTCATAATCCAAACTGAAGGCTTTAATCCTTCATCTTCATCAGCAAGTGAATCAAGTCCTTCTCATTTTCAGCAAAATTGTGTCATCTGTATAATGCAGGTTGTTAATAAACCTTCCTCCAACCTGATGCTCCATCAGGCACTACTCCTTAATGAGTTTAGGTCATGAAGGATAGTCCTCCATAGGCACATTGATTATTACACTACCCCCCTCACATAATAAATTCAGAGAGAGAAAATTTCCCCAAAGCAATGGAAAGCTTACTAGAGAAGTGGAGGGTGCTCAAAGCCAAAGGTGACACAAACTGGAAGTCAATACTAGTTTTCAATACTTGCAGTTACCTAATAGTTCACTGCACTATCTACGAAAAGGTGAGAAGAACTGGGGCAATTCCATTAAAAAAAGACAATGCAGGGTATATAAGTCCGTCATTCCTCTGGAGAAGAAAAACACATAGTTGGGTTGTAGAGCTTTGTTTGCTAATCAACCGAATGTAGTTGTAAGGCAGGGGTGTGTGTGCACGCATGTGTGTGCGTGTGTGTGTGTGTGTGTGTGTGTGTGTGTGTGTGTGTGTTGAAGGGAAGGGCTTGCCATTCTATTTCATAGCCAGGAGAAAGATGAGCCTCTTCCCATATCTTTTGCTCTGTGGCAAGTTACTGATCTACAAGGAACTTTTATTTGACAAGGACATTGCCGAGAAAAAAAAACGGGGAGCTTGTGTTCATCTCTGCTGAGAGGTGGAGTCAAAGAAATGGGCTTTATGACAGACACCCTGATCGTGCAACCAAACTATGAAATGGCCTCATACATTCAACACACATTTGCTGCACCTCCCCAGTGTGCTGCCCACATATTACCAGGCAGAGTGTTTTATGGGCAGCATTTTAGAGTTAGGCAGGCAGAGGGAGTGTCTTTGTGGGTGTTGCCTTTACCAGTCCTTGGATTGTTCTGGGACAGGCATGTCTTTTTCCTCTAAAGTAACTGATCGCGTGTAAAGAAGGAGTATGTATATACTCAGTAAGACGGGTTAAACCAAACCCAACCTATGACAATCATCTCAATTGGAACACATAGCGACCCTATACAAATACCCGTAGGGTTTCCAAGTTTGTAACTCTTTTGGGGGGTCAACTACCATATCCTTCTCTTGCAGAACCACTACAGAGTTGACCGTTGTGTTAGCAGCTGAATGCTTAATCACTGTGCCCATTTTGTTTGCTGAGCCGCCCTCAAAACACTGAACAGGTTTTCTGGGTACCAAGTATGTCCACTTCTATGTCTGACATAGGGTGTTTGCTGAGCCGCCCTGAAATCACTGAACAGGTTTTCTGGGTACCAAGTATGTCCACTTCTATATCTGGCATAGGGTGTTTTCTCCAAGTTGATAGGAGGTGCAAATCAGTTACTAGGGGTTTGGCAGAGTCAGTATGGAAACTGCGAGGGTGTGTGAAATTTGAACCAGAGTAGAACAATTCCAAGACACTTCCTAGGGATTCCTGGCATATAATATGCAAATGATAGTCAAGATATATAACTGTGTCTCTGTTCTTGGTTCTGTCAGTACCTGGTGTGGCCACAAAAGAGAAACCTGTTCTCCTGCTATTTTGAGCATCTAGTGTGAATGACAGGAGATAAGTCACATGCTAATGAACCCTGGTGGTGTAGTAGTTAAGCACCATGGTGCCCGGCTATCAAAGGATATAGCGTCTGGGGTCTTAAAGACTGGAAGATAAACAGGGGACCATCTAGCTAAGAAACAACAAAGCCCACATAGAAAAAGCACACCAGCCTACCCCAACATGATCGCTGAAGACAAAGCGGGTGCATAAGCACATGCGAGCATGTTTTCTTGATGTGCAATCACCCTTTACATGCAACTCTCTTATACATACGTGTTTCTGTGGATTTGTTTCTCGATTGCACCCAGACTAACATAAGCAGCGTGGAACACATTTAAGAAGCCTAGACAAGGGCAGGGCAGGATATTCGGAGGGACTGGATGCAGAATTAGAGAGGAAGGAGCCCTGGTTGCAAAACGGGCTGCTAGCTCCCTGTCCCAAGGGGGACAATGAGACTACTGGCTCCCATGAAGATTTACAGTCTTGAAAACTCCATATAGGGTCACTGTGGTTGGAATCTACTGGACGGCAGTGACCTTTTGGGATTGAAGGTGGAAGCCACCAATGACTTCCTGCCATTGAGCCAAGGAGCCTCCGGAGAGTGTGTGAATTTCTGGAATGTAGTGAACAACCTCTGCACATCTGCTTTTCGTGCTGCCCAAGTCATGCCCTTGGCCTTTGCTTAAACATATTCATCCAGAAGTGAACCATCACAGCTGCTCCCTCGGGAAGCTGGGGGCTGAGCTCTCTGGTTCCACTCTGTCAGCATTTCTGGTCCGGGTACCTCCCCTCTGCCCCGGCACAGGCAATGTGCTTTTGGAAGCAATGCTCCCTGGGTAGTGGGTGTGATTTGCCTCCTCTGGCCTAACATGATGAATGCTGAGAGGGGGTGGATCCTAGGGGGTTAAACTCTCTGAACTTTACCTAGCCCAGGGGAAACCTTATTATTTAAAGTAAGTTTTAGACAGAATCTTTAGAAAGATAAATTGTTAACTTTATGTACACAATTACTCCCCAACACATAGGCTCAACCTCATAGGCTGTGGATGACCTTGAGCAGGTGCTCAGTCACAATGGGTTTCTATCAGGATTGAGAGTTCAGCTCTCTCAACTCTCCAACTGGTTATTAGCACCATAGTCGCGTTTCTATTTATGTAATTACTTTGTTTTAAGGGGGAAAGACTCCCAATTCAACTATATTTTATTAGGAACTCCTTTGCTAAGTTTTACACAAGAAAAAGGCACACACTGCTGTTCTGGATGAAGGAGAGCATCCGCATAAGGCCAAAATGGTGTCGGAAGGACCCACAGCCACAGTGACTTAAACAAAATGACACCCATTCTATCCTGCTGACTCTGACTCATAATGACTCTGTGTAGGGATCCTGAAGTTGCTACCTTTCCAGGAAGCAATAACCTCATCTTTCTCCTGTGGAATGACTAGTGGCTTTGAACCAGCGACCTTGCTCTTAATAGTCCAACACTATCCAGCATTACCACCTGGGCTCCTGAAAATTTAAACAAAACATAGAATACAAACAACTTTGTCACAAAATTGTGACTGAAGACAGACCAAATCATGGAGTTTCAGGAGGGCCTGTGAGAGCATGAGCGGGACCTTCATTGGGATGTGCACACTACCGTATATTGTTGAGTCTGGCCCGGGGAGTGGACCCAAGCACACTGCCTGAGGGACAAGCTTTCCACTGCCAGTCAGCAGTAGGAAAGAACTCAATGGCGGCTGAATCTGTGGCCCCTCAAAATGGATGTAGGGTCTCCACATAGACTCTCACTGTGAGCCACAGCCTATTGCTCAAAATTTAAGCTCAAGTAAGACTTTAACGCCAAACATTCTGTTTCCTTAAAATAGGGTACTTCCAGGATCAGCTAGAAGTCTGCATGACCTATCAGATCTCAACGCCGATCTCAAATCACTTCACATGATCCCTTCTACCAGTCATGTCAAGGACAACTAGAGGTCTGCATGAGCGAGCCCAAATCGCCTCCTCACTTACCCATTCCAGAGGCTGTGCCTGTATAATCTATCGACTAACACATTCCCATATGCCGTGGTTATGAAACCAACCATCATGCTGGAATAAGGACCAATCACGATGCAAGGGTCAGGGTCAATGGGAAAGCAAAATAGGGACTGTGGGGAGCCAAGAGGGGTCCCTTCACTCAATCCCTAAACCTGATCTAATGTCACTAGACTGGGGTCTTCTTCACATCTCAAGGGCACCCGATTCATGATTGAAGTAAATTGTGCTTATTCAATCTTTGTTCTGCTTGCTGTCCTGCTGTGCTGCATCCTCTTCTTGCTTTTTTGTGCATGGCTCCCTCTGTTGTGGTGACAAATGGCC